>NC_071108.1:3390000-3397500 GCF_024256425.1 Clarias gariepinus | reverse complement strand
AAGTGTACGAGTGTATAAGTGTACAGGTGTTGAAGTGTATGAGTGTATAAGTGTACAGGTGTTGAAGTGTATGAGTGTATAAGTGTACAGTGTATAAGGGTACAGATGCTAAAGTGTACGAGTGTATAAGTGTACAGATGCTGAAGTGTACAAGTGTATATTGTAAGTGTACAGATGCTGAAGTGTACGAGTGTATAAGTGTACAGATGCTGAAGTGTACAAGTGTATATTGTAAGTGTACAGATGCTGAAGTGTACGAGTGTATAAGTGTACAGATGTTGAAGTGTACAGATGTTGAAGTGTACGAGTGTATAAGTGTACAGGTGTTGAAGTGTATGAGTGTATAAGTGTACAGGTGTTGAAGTGTATGAGTGTATAAGTGTACAGTGTATAAGGGTACAGATGCTAAAGTGTACGAGTGTATAAGTGTACAGATGCTGAAGTGTACGAGTGTATAAGTGTACAGATGCTGAAGTGTACGAGTGTATAAGTGTACAGATGTTGAAGTGTAAGAGTTAAATGCCTTCTCACTATGACCATTTACATATATTGTATATTAAGGGTGAGTACAGTGTGTGTGTGTGTGTGTGTGTGTGTGTGTGTAAAAAGCATCTGCACTTCATTAGTAGTGCTAGTGGAGTTTATGGCGTTGTTTCTGGGTGTTGCTGTGCACTTAACACAGAGATCCTCACACAGCTTGTTGTTTATAAAACTCATATACCGTGTATATATATATATATATATATTTATATTTATATGCGGCCATGTGCAGAGGGTGTGCGAGTGTGCAAATATAGGAGTGTGCAAGTGTGGGAGTGTGTGAGAGCAGAAGTGTGCAACTGTAAAAGTGTGTAAGAGCGGGAGTGCTCGAGTGCGGGGGTGTGTGAGAGTGGATGTGTGTGAGTGCAGGAATGTATATGAGCAGGAGTTAGAGAGCGTGAGTGTGTGAGAGTAGGAGTGTGTGAGAGTAGGAGTGTGTGAGAGTAGGAGTGTGTAAGTGCATACAGTATGTCATGATTCTGTAATCAAGACCTGTTTAATATATAGAGTTCATTATATGTCTTTTTTTCTTCCTTGTTTCTTTTTTCTTTTTAATTCTATTTCTGCTTTATAAAAAAAAAAAATTCCTTCCTTCTTTTCTTTTTACCTATTCATATAAAAAACATTCTCATTGTGCTTCCCTTTCTTTCTTTTGTTCTTTTTTTGCACATTCTTTTTCGTCTTTCTTTTTCATTTTTTTTCAAAATCATTTGTCTTTTTTCATAGTTGTTTTTTTATTTCCCTTTCCCTCCGTCATTCCTTATTCCATATTCACAGTTTACTTTTTTTCTCTTTATCCTCCCTTCCTTTCTTCCCTTGCTCTTTTTCCCCGTTCTCCATAGTCACCTTCCTGATTTATTTCCTACATTTTCTCACTACCTCATTGTCTCTGTTCCTGTTGAACACTGCTGTTCTTTTCTTTTCTCTTTCTTTTACATTCTCTCTACTTTCTTTTTTCCCATTTCCCATTTTTTTCTTTGTTGATGAAAATTTTTTTCTCCTTCCTTCCTTTCTGTTTTCTTTCCTCTTGTTCTGCTTTTTCACATTTCCCCGGTTTAAATCGCAGGCCTGCACAAACTCCACTGCAGAATGCTTTCGTGTACGGCTTTTCACTTTGTATTGTGAAGTGCGGGTGAAGTACTGATGCTGTGCCGATGTGGTGGGTCCTGATACCGTGCACTCAAACACAGAACCCTGGAGTCCAGCGAGTGAGATTTGAACCCTCCGAGCAGTGGCGAGGTGCTAACTCCTCCAGCTTTAATGCTTCGCTGTGTCGTGGTGTTGAAGGAATTCTCTTTTCGGTGTGTTGCCGTGTGAGGAACGCTGGCACTGCCTGCCTTCGCATTACCCCAGCTGAGGATTGGATCGGGCCAGCTTTCAGCGCGCCGTCTGTTCTGGGCCTGAGCGTCGCGATCCGCCTGTCAGATCTGAGCGACACCCGACGGGAGCCTCTTCACACTCTGTGCCGGAGCACCGCTGGAGCCCTTGAACTCGGAGGAAGAATAATGAGGCATGAGAAGGGACAGGCTGGAGGATTTTCAGCGTGCTGATAATAAGCTGGTGAAGCCTGTATTCTGCCGTAGCCCGTATTAGTAGTTATTGCTGGGTTGAGTGATGCGCTGGATTATCATGGAAAATAAAACTAACTCTTTCATCACAGGCGTGTGTATCTGTGTATGTGAGTGTGTTTGATGTCTGGAGAGCAAAGGAATTAGGTGTGAGAGACCGAGCTGGTGATACGGGTGTGATACAAAAACATATACTAAAAAGTCATTGAATGAACGAGTTCTGAGCAAAGTACCGACAAAACCTTCTTTTATTTTTACAGATGTTAAGAAATTTATAGATTTTTTGTTGTTAGCAAGTCCAGATAGATACGCTAATGCCAAAGCTGCGCTGTAGTGCAGCAGGTTGGATGGAAACCTAGAGTATTTTTCATCGAGCTGCTTTGAAGAAGAGCAGAGCTTTCTAAGTGGGTGGGAAATTATCAAACTGGGAGAGCTGGAGTGAGGGATGAAATGTTAACGTGGTTGATGTTGCTTCTTCTTGTCATTCGTTAGTCAGTGTTTCATTCTTGTTTCAGGTCACTTCCTGGGCAACCACAGTGTCCTGGACATCCTGCGGCAGGAAGGCTATGAGGTGGAACACACACCGGCCCAGGAGCCGGCTACATCGTGAGTCTGTCTTTTTTTCTCCCCCTCTTTCCTTCTCTCTCTTTTTAACGAAAAGAAAATTCTTTCCGAATCAGCCTTCACCAGTATGCGATGTCCATTAATGCGTACGTCCCATTACAATGGAGAACGTTTTGTTGAAGGACATTCGTCATTCTCACCTGACTTTTAAATCTCGCACTCGTTTTCCCCATCCCTGTCCTTTATTACACTCTTCCTTTCCCTTTTCTTCCCTCCAATTATCATAAGCGCACACATAATAACTCTGACCATTGTTCAATAACACGTTGGACGGAGCATCATTTTACATCGACTATGCCAGAGAAAACTGCACACACGGTCCGATCATCACGTCCCTGTCGTCCGCTTGGATGTGTCCGGCACGCCGTAAGTCAGCGCGGAGGCTTTGTGCATCGAGCGTGCAAATTACAAACAGATCCATGCTCTGGCTTTGATTCCTTGAATCCCCCCTCACTCCAGCCATGACAAGATGAGACGGCCTGACGCTCGGCCAATTCCAACGGCACACTGGACTCACCCATTCGTCTCATGGAGAGGTTTGGTGTGGGAGCAAAGGCACAAGACACAAGAGAATCTCTCGAGTCTCTTTAGCACGGGTCAAAATGTGACGTCGGGCCGGTGGTAGGGGAGGAGAGGGGAGGGAAGTTTCAAAAGAAGTTCAGGGAAACAGATGGAAAAATAAGCAAGAAAGAAAAGAAGAAAGAGAAAGGACCCTTGTGTCATACATAAATAATGTTATTTGTATACAATTATTTGTTATGGGTTTTTTTCCCAATAAAGCCCCATATAATACAAAATTATGGCTTAGCCACAAATTAAATTAGAAAAGTTTAAACGTATTACATCATACAACAGCTTCTTACATTAAACCCATTTATCACGTTAGGGGTTCATTATTAATGCTTACTAGGGCTGTAGGACTGGACTCAAGTTTATTTGACTCTGTCACTGGTCTCACTCATCTCCGTCATTCGTCTCATTTGTCTCCATCATTAGTCTCATTTGTCTCCATCATTGGTCTTATTCGTCTCCGTCACTGGTCTCACTCATCTCTATCATTCGTCTCACTTGTCTCCATCATTAGTCTCATTTGTCTCCATCATTGGTCTTATTCGTCTCCGTCACTGGTCTCACTCATCTCTATCATTCGTCTCACTTGTCTCCATCATTAGTCTCATTTGTCTCCATCATTGGTCTTATTCGTCTCCGTCACTGGTCTCATTCGCCTCCATCATTGGTCTCACTTGGGTCATGGGTACCACTTGTCATTGTTCTCATTCGTCTCTGTCATTGGTTTCACTTGTCTCCATCATCGGTCTCGCTTATCTCCGACATTGGTCCCACTTTTCATTGTTCTCACTTGTCCCCATCATTGGTCTCACTCATCTCAATCGTTATTCTCACTTGTCTCTGCAATTGGTCTCGCTCGTCTACATCATTGGTCTTATTTGTCTTTGTCACTGGTCTTACTTGTCTCCATCATTGGTCTTGCTCGCCTCCATCACTGTTCTTACTTGTCTCTGTCACTGGTCTCATTCATCTCCATTATTGGTCTTACTCGCCTCCATCATTGGTCATTGCTCATCTCTGTCATTGGTCCCACTCGTCATTGGTCTCACTTGTCTCTGTCATTGGTCCCACTTGTCTCTGTCATTGGTCTTGCTTGTCTTCATCATTGTTCTCACTCGTCTCTGTCACTGTCCTCCTTGGTCTCCATGATTGGTCCCGCTTCTCTTCGCCATTCGCCCCACTCGTAAAAAAATATCATGGACCAGATGTTAAAGAGCGCTTTTATTGACGATGTGGTGGATCAGCTGGAGCAGAAAGTGCACAGCTGGAAGCTCATGTCCATCAACAGTAGAACATTTTCTACTTCGGCTTAACCACTGGTCTCACCTGGACGGTGGGTGGGAATTATTATTATTTTATTTTTTTCGCCATGTTCAACTCTGGCTTCAGTAGCATTTGGAAATTCATGGTTCGTGGTGTTCTGTCTGAGGCTCTGAAAACACTCTTTCATACAGCGACAGAATTCACTTTGCCACAGTGTAAGGGTTTTATTTACATTTAACAACAAGAAGTCGGAAATATTAACCTGCTTTGTTTACTGCCTGCCTTGTTCTTGTTAAGTTGCCGTGAAACCGCAAATATGTATTGAGACGAGGAATAATGACGATGTGTTTTTGTCATGCTGCCCTGCAATACAAGTAACTTTCAATCTGTTAAAAATGACTATTCAGGACTTACTTTAGTTGCAATAATGAATTTTTCATGCATTTAACATTCACTTTAACTCAATCTGTATCATGAACATGATGAGTAACTGGTTTATTAGAGAGACGAGGGCGTTCCTGATTATGCTTCCCACTTTCCTGGTGGTTAGCAGCTCATTTCAGCACTTCGTAAACTCTTAATTTGTTTAAGGAATACTTGCGTGTGTGTTTGTGTGTTAAAAGTTCGAAATGAGTCAGAAGGAGTGTGTGCAAGCAGGAGAGTGTTTGTGAAATGTAGAGGAATGCACCACACACACACACACACACAAAGACAGAATGTACCCTTAAGATTGTTTCCATGTCTTCATACTGACACCTGATGTTGTCCAGCCACCGTTAAGCATTTGGCCCCCCTCCCCGTCTCTCTCTCTCTCTCTCTCTCTCTCTGTCCTCATGTTGCTGTCCCAGGAGCTGGCAGGAGACGGAAGGTACCACCGTGACGCAGAGCGTAGGAGGTCCCGAGCTGGCGACAGAGGGAACGGCAGAACCTACTGAGGTAGAAGAGGAGCGACCCCACCTGCTGGAGCCGGACAGTCTGAGTCAGTTGGAGGAGTTTGGGAAACACCAGCGCCCCCGGAAGGCCCAGAGGCCGCATAGCAGGCAGCGACTCTTCAGCGACCTGTGGGTGCGAATCGGATACAGGTAACGAGCTCGGCCTCTCACAGAGTGTGTGGTGACATCTGACGTCGTTAGTGCAAAGACATGAGGACGAGGAGGGACAGATGGAATATAATTATTATTATTATCATGTTCAGCACAATAAGGACAGCACTGCTCTTCTGAGTAACGTTTTATATTCAGGAATGATGAAAGGGTTAGCTTTGGTGATATCAGACTTACAGCTATTAATAATCATGTAACAGCAACACAGACTAAACAAATATCCCAAGCTTGACCCATCAGGAAAGTCGTCAATTTAAGGTCCGAGTTTTTTATTTAGTCATATTATCTTAGATCTTAAGTGCCTATAATAAAGCCAAAAACTCGAGAGAATAAGGACTGTGAGATTCAGGAATATGGAAAGCGCATGTACTTTTAAGTCAATACAAAAGGTGTTCAAATCAAACCGGGACTTTTGATTGCGCAGAATAACAGAATACAGTCCTGAGAGTTTGAAACTCCCGTCATTTCTCTATATAATCCCCTGCAAAAAAAAAAATAGCATGCTAGCCTGTAAAACTGATCCACTATGTAATTTATAATAATAATAATAATAATAATAATCCTAAACTATTCTTTTCCTGTTTCCTCACTTGCAGCACGACTTCACTTCCGAATGTACAGAGAACCGACGACTACGCGACGACGAGAACGTGGCTAAAGCTCCAGGAAGATCAGCAGCGGAGAAGATCGTCCTCTAGTAATCTACAGGAGACTCCGCCCCCCAGATCTATGGGCTCGGCCACGCCCACTCCAGCACTGCCTTTCATGATCACGTGCCTTCTCACACAAGTGCTGATGCGCTTCACGTCTTGACCACCAGAGGGAGCCAGAAACACACAAACACCCACGAAAAAAACAAACACAGACAATTGTTTTTGTTTTGTTTTTGCAATCATTTTGTGTAAGCAAAGAAAACAACAACAGGCTGCACATAAAGCTAAGCCTTATTTAAAATGAAATACACCTAGATGTTACGTAACAAGGATTTGAAATGATCTGATTGATCATATAAAAATATTACAGACCAAAGCGGAGTCTACTCATCATTACACTCAATAGAATAAATTAATAATGAAAATACCAATAAAAAAGAATAAAGCTAACACTTTTAACAACATTGAAATATTGTTGTTAAAATAAAACATCCTGTGCCATGCTGTAATAGGAACATCATCACTGACAGGGTAATGTGATGAATCCGTGTTACTGTTACAACACAAGCGGAATTATTTTCCTTTACTTTATTTCCAATTTCAGAGCATCATCCGTGCCATTTATTTTGTAATTGTGTTTAATATTGTAGAACGGCCATGAAACACATGTTTTCACTTACCTTACAGCAGCTATAACTGCTATATGACTTTTTTTCTCGTGTTACAGAGAAACTGCAAACTGTAAAAGGATTACTGTATATAACTCTATCTGGCTGTTACAATGCACTGACACTGGAGACTCCTTCCATCAATGCTACATAAACAATTACAGACGTATTTTTAATCTGTTAAAGTGGAACACTTTTTGTACAAGTTCCTATGAACGAGCTGTTAACATAGAAATAATAACATATCATAATAAACGCATTAATATTCACCTGAGAGCACTGCTGTTAGAGGAAATGTCCCGGCCAATCAGAATCCAGAATTTCATTGACATGGTATTAAAATATTATTAAATGTTGTACTAAGTATGAACAGATTTTAAGCAATAGATACACTATTTTACACACGAAATGGTGCGATGCGAATACAAATGAAACATTTACCGCCTAAAAAAGGGTAACATATATAGATGCAATAATTATAATAATGATAATAATAATGTGATAACTGACA
>NC_071108.1:3367500-3385000 GCF_024256425.1 Clarias gariepinus | reverse complement strand
GGGGGCGCGCGCGGGATCAGCTCGCTGTGACCCCCTTCCTGTGTGTGCAAGCAGGAAAAAGCGCGTGCTGCATATAAATAAAAGATTACCATGGGGGGGCAATTTCTAAGCAAACTCATTTCCAATCTCTCTCTCTCTGTCTCTCTCTCTCTCTCTCTCTCTCTCTCTCCTCACGCAACTAATTAGTTGCGCAAGTCGTTTTGCGCCCTTTGAGTCGCGCCGTTTCACAAATGAAGGTTAAGTTTGTTTAACCGAGCTGGATTTGCCGGCCATGTTAAAGCATATAATGTGGCAGAGCCGAGACTTTGGCCAAACACCTTCAGGAACCCTAAATACCCACCAGCACCGCACCCCCCACCCCTGTTCGCTCTTATCCCACTATGAGTGTGTGTCTGTGTGTGTGTGTGTGTGTGTGTGTGTGGGCACGTTTTAATTTCTTGATGGGGAACAAATGTGAATAGAAATATGCATCTGACAGGTGTGACTTGGGATACATATTGTCCTCATGAGGAAATCTCTTCAAGGCGTAAATGGGACACCAAATCTTCCAAAGGCATTACACTCCTAGGGGTAATTTGGAACAAACACGTCTAAGGGTGTTGTAGTGATTAACACTGTGGCCTTGCATCTCCAGGCTTGGGTTTCGATTCCCGTCTCAGGTCTGTGTGCATGAAGTTTGCATGTTCTCCTGGTGAGTCCTTGGTGGGTTTCCTCCAGGTACGACAGTTTCCTCCCACAGTCCAAAGACATGCAAATTAGGCTATTTGGCGTTTTCAAATAGTTTGTGTGTATGTGTGTGAATGTTGACCAGAGGTCCCACCATGGTCGTAAAATGGGAATAAATAAAATAGTAATCACCATTGGCGTCCACGGTATGTAGTTGGGCTACAGAGGTTCCTAGATGAATGGATGTCATCTATTAGCATGGTTTTGGAAGGTGAGAGAAAATCCAGAGAATCTCCACAGTGGCATAGGGGGAACAGAGGAAACACCACAGTGACAGTAATCCAAACTCGAGATTCAACCACCTAACGCATTTAAATTAAAATAAAGGGAACTAAAAGAGCTACCAGGTTCCTTGTTCATTATAAAGTTTAAGATTATTATTTTTTTTATCCAGTTAAGACATACATGTATGTGTTGAATTGGTTGCATCATGCAAATCCTGCAGATTTTTTTTAGATTTTGCAAATTGTAATGCATCCCAGTGGTTTTCTGTTGGACTCATATCCAGTGACTGGGCTGCAACTGAAGTACACTGAACTAATTGTCATGTTCGTGAGATGATTTTGCTCTGTGACATGATGCATTTTGCTAGAAGATGGATAAATTGCATGCACAAAGAAATGCATATAACTAACAACAGGCCAATGTCAACAGGTAGATGTTTCAAGCAATGACTGATGGGTATCCCAAAATCATTCCCCACACCATTACTGTACTCCATTACTCCAACTCCACCAACCTGGACTGCTGACACAAGGCAGGTTCGGCCCACAAACTCAGGCTGTTGTTGCCAAATTCTGACCTTCCTCAGAAATTGAGATGCATCAGACCAGGTTGTCTTTATCCTGTCTTCATCTGTCCAGTTTCGGTAAGCCTGTGCCCGATGCAGCCTCAGCTTTCTGTTCATAACGAACAATCTGAGGTTCAACGTCCCACGTGTCCTGCCATGCTTTTCTGCTCAACACAATAGTACAGAGTGGTTATCTGGGCTGACGTAGCCTCCGTGTCAGCTCAAACCCGCCGCATGATGGGCTGAGTAGACAATTGCATTAAAATTGCATTTAAGTGCACAGATGTTTCCAATGAAGAGAGATCTTCAGTTTGGCCCAAGGGTGTACAATGTTTTGCACTCGATGTAGTCTATATGATAATGTAACACATTGGATAGCATGTTAAAAAATACAGATAAAATATGCAACAAGGTTTTGCATTATTTCAATCTGCAGCACACACACACACACACACACACACATCAAAACTGTGCAGCTGTCAAAGGCTCCATGTATGCAAATTACATTATGAGACAAATATTTTGCCAGAGAGAGAGTGTGTGTGTGTGTGTGTGTGTGTAGGTGAAGACGTTGTGGTTCACAGGTTTTCTCGACGTTTCACCGCTTCATTCTCTCCTGACGAGGGGCACTTCAGAGTGCGCACTCCGCTCCCTCTCTTTGATACCGCCAGCAGCTTGAGAGAGAGTGCACTCCAAAACAGACGCGGGCAAATTTATGCCTCAAAAAAAAAGAGGGAAAAATGGCCTACTCTGGCAGACGAGAGAGAGAGAGAGAGATACACACACACACACACACACATGCACACACACTCACACACGTGGTGGTGAGCTTTGATAATCCTGCCATGACAATCCCGCCTATAATGATGTATGATAATTACACACACATGAAAGCTGCTCTACAGAGGGAGCCCTGGGGAAAAGGAGAGAAAATAACAAATATGACTTTATCCAAAAGATACTCAGCGTAATGAATTCTGCCTTTAATAAACATGCATTTGATTCTATTCGGGACTACAAAGAGGCCCGAGGCATCATTTGACCCAGAAATGGTATGGGGCTAAAAAGGTTTACAGATTAGCAGGAACATTTTATTCACACTGAATAATGGGGCTGGATGGAGAGGTGCTGGTTGCCAGGTTGACACATTTCCTGTGTGATTTTTGGGATGCTTTTGACATATCTGGAGTTTAGCCTTTGCTTGGACATAACCCTGGGACCTACTCCTGTTCAGTGCGGTTCTTTAGCCACGCATTCTTGAGCTGTGAGTTAGCTGCTAAGCTAAGCCTAAGGATGAGACTGTAGTGCTGCAAAACAGAGAACACAAATGTTGGATGTGACAAAAAAACAACAACAACTTTATCATAGTGGCTTAGTGTCGCCTCGCACCTCCAGGTTTTGGGTTTGATGCAGGTTAGGCTAATTAGCATTCCCAAATTGCCTGTAGTGTTTGTGATTGTGTGTACGTATGTGTGCGTGCGTGCACTGCAATGTATTGGCACCATGTCCAGGGTGTACCAGGCCCCCCGCGACACTGTATACAGGACAGGGAGGTATAGATGAAGAGTCAGTGAGTTATAATTTACTAATCGTTCACTTTGTGTCCGCTCTGCTGTGTGTGATTTTTATGATTTCATCACATCGACACTTGGAAACAGTCGATCAGAGACTGATTAGTTAATGGATGACACCATTGTGCAACTCACAGTTAAGAACTCTGGAGTAAAGATGCTTAATGCTGTAGGGATTAAGCTAAGTATGTTAAGAGACTGTACATTATATACCGTAGCACTATGAGACATTAAGATTCAGGTATTTCTTGTATGTCCCTTATAGCACAGTGAAATTTTTTTTCTTGCATATTCCAGTTAAGAACTTGGGGTCAGAGCACAGGCTCAGCCAGGAGACACCGCCCCCTAGAGCAGATAGGGTTAACTGTTTGAACCACCATTGCCCGTAAAGCCGCATAGTGTTATAACTGTAGACCATATTACCACATTAATCAGTACTATAAATTGATTCATTTGCTTTAATCCCTCACTTACTTTTTTGGCTTCTGTACCGCTTTATCCTTTATTCAGGGTCGCGGGGACCTGGAGCCTATCCCAGGAGACGGGGTACACCCTGGAAAAGGTGTCAATCCATCGCAGGGCGCACACACACATACACACTCTCATTCACACACTATGGGCAATATGAGAACAGCATAACCTACTGTGGGATGAAACCGGAGTACCCGAAGGAAACCCACCAAACACAGTGAGAACATGCAAACTTCATGCACACAGAGACGGGAATCGAACCCGGACCCCAGAGGTGCAAGGCGACAGTGCAAAATCAAAAACACAATGACATTTATTCAAAACAGAAACAAAGTTAATTTATAGTTTAAATGAATAATAAATAATAATACATTTATAAAAAAAGGAATACATTTACAGTGAAAAAAGTAAAAAAAGTAATAAATTTATAGTGTTCACTTTGTGCCAGTTCTGCTGTTGGTGATTTTTGTGACTTCGCCACACTGACATTTGGAAACAATCAATCCAATCTGGCAACCCTGAGTAGACAATTGCATTAAAGAGTAAGTGTACAGATGTGGTTTTCAATCTCTCGATGTAGCCAATATGATAATATTACACACTGGATAACATGTTAAAGAATAGAGATAAAATATGCAACAATGTTTTGCGTTATTTTAATCTGCAACACAAACACACAAACACACACACACACACACACATCAAAACTGTTTGTAACTGTCGAATTTGTAAACAATCGATACAATCTGGCAACTCTGAAGGCTGGTGACTTGAAGTTGGGTCAGAGCGCAGGATCTCCCATGATACAGAGTCTAACAGTGGGAACTTGCCAGTTCTGGGGCTTAAACCCATAACCTTCTGATCAGTAACACAGAGTCACACCTGTTTGAGGCACCACTGCCCACGAAACAATCAACCAGGGCATTGTGTCATAGCGCGACTCTACAGTATACAGTACAAAGACCTTACAAGGACATTTACTCAAAACGGAAACAAATTGGTTTCTAATTGGTTTCTGATTGGTTTCTGATTGGCTCCTTCCAGCCCATTGAGTCCAATGAAAAACAAGCATGCAGTGTTCTTATTCAATAAGGACTTCATTTTGTGTAAATACAGGCCACAGTAGCCAATTAGAAATCAGAATATGATCTCCAATAAGGATCTATTTGTTCTGATTTGAGTTTTAGTAACTTTTAACAACTAGTTAAATGTAAAACAGTTTATATATTTCAATGTATTAATAAACAACACATTAAGCTTTCAAAAGGAAGAAGGAGAGGTCGAGGTTAGATGGGCAGGGTGAGCGAGCGAGACAGACGGCTGGGGAAAAGAAGAAAGTGGGATGTGTGTTTGACCATCGGGGTGTTTGCTCAGAGTCAGACACCAACGCTTGCAAACCGCAAACACACTCACACACACTACTCACACACATGGCATAGCCTTCATCTCTCCGGGGACTGACATAGAGGTCAGGGAGAAGGTGGAGGTCAAATGGGCCTGGCTCGCAACCCGCTAATAGGACAGCTTACGAGCAAGTGTGTTTGTGTGTGCGAAGGAGGACGCTAAATACTTGCAGTACAAACACACACCTCTGCCTCTGCACACACACTTTAAGGTCAGGGTGTAGGATGAGATCTTGAAGTGCACATGGTTTTAGAATTTAAATATTTTCCCATCAGTCAGTCTCCTTGACACCTGCTCGACAGCTCGGAGGATCATGGGAAACGATGATGTAAGCTACCGGCAATGACTTGAGAAGGAAGAGGAGGACGTTTATGCTGAGACCCGTGAGAGTTGAATTGAGGACGAAACAAGG
This sequence comes from Clarias gariepinus, assembly GCF_024256425.1. Taxonomy (NCBI): domain Eukaryota; kingdom Metazoa; phylum Chordata; class Actinopteri; order Siluriformes; family Clariidae; genus Clarias; species Clarias gariepinus. Next base: position 3,379,626 of record NC_071108.1, on the reverse strand, counting down.
GCATTGGAGATACGCAGACGCAAACACAAACACACAAACACAGACAGGACACGCTGTGATGTGCGGCAGGTTTATTTTGACTCCATTAGGTAAAGTCCTTTATCAGGTCGTCCAGGTGCAGCCAGGTGTATCCAGGAAACCCCAAGGCCAGGCTGCTGTTAAAACCACGACAGTCAAGGTAACAGGTAATTACCACACACGCTCGTAAAGGAGCCATGTTTGTCCAGCGCTGAAGATGTGTTTAAAACGAGACGAGGGACACTCACTGCTTAGGAACAAAAATAATAATAATCTAAATACACCTGTATGCCATTTCAAACACATATGATGCACAAAATAATACATACAGAACTAATTTTAGCTTTTGAATCTGAAGATATTTTTGGCTGTAATTCAAATCACATCTTTATATTAATTATTAATTATTAATTTCATTTTCCATGTTTTGTATCCATAGCAACAGCTCATTCACAGCAACCAAGTCTAATGAAAATTCCTGAAACCAACAAATCAACAAATTGTTTTGTCTTATTGAGAGAGAGGGAAATAAAAAGACACTAGAGAAGGAAGGACTGTTTGTAGCTGCTATAATGCAAACTCAAGAAACAACTCAGTCGGGACAGTAACCGTAACTATGGACAGTGCAGATTCGTGTCAGTGTGGTAAGAGTAACTGCTTTTCATGTCACTAGGAATAAAAATAGAGATGATTTTATTAAACACTAAATATTAACAAGCATATTTACAAATTATGTTAGTTTGGGCCAAATACGTTCTGTTGCTAGAACATTCAACAATAAAGCTTCAATAAATAAACCAAGATATTATTGTACACATTAATATAATAATACAGATTGTTTTTCAATTCCTGATTTTGCTGAACTACAGGAAGCTACATAGATATCTAACACTATACCAGCTGTCAGTTAGCAATAATGTTCAAAAGTGTTCTAATTCAAATCACATCTTTATGCTGGATTAATTGTGTTTCCATAGCAACAGCTCATTAACAGCAACTTCATCTAGGACTAATGAAAATTCCTGAAAACAACAAAACACTTTTGCCATGGTGTAGTTTTCTTTGTAACTTTTGGGTCAATTTATAAATGCTAGTACACTGTTAGCTTCTTTCACTTGCGACATGCTAATTGTGAGTTCAGTGATGTAACCTTAATTTTCTGGCTAAGTTAGCAAGGAGGTGATCGCTTAAAACCCCGATATATTTTAGATCCAGTGCTAAGATTTTGATGAAGAAGCTAAATGCTCAAATCAAATTTAAATTTGCTTATAATGTAGAAATATACATAGCTTATACAAACCCCAAATAGCTTAACATTAGCCGGATAATGTTTTGCAACTAGCCAGCTATGTTAATCATATTAGCTAACATTAGCTTAGCAGGCAAGGCAACCACTCATATGTGAAATGGTAATTGAAGAGTTGGACTGCTGATTAAAAGGTTACCGGTTCGCTATGCTGCGAACCCTTAGGGCTCTTAGGTTGGGGTTCCTTTTTCAAGTTTGTCCTAAGGGTGTACAAACTTTTGCACTCGACTCAGTGCAACAAGCAACAGCTATCTCTCATTTGTCATTCTCCTGTATGAACACATCCTTCTCCTTTTTACTCCCTCTTTCTTTTCTTCCCTCCTTTCCCCGTTTTAAGTGTTTCTGGCTCGGATCAGCTGCAGCTCTTTGGATGTTTGATTGCAGGACGATAAGGGCGGCATCACGGGAGAGGCAATAATAATAAAGAAGTTAATGTGGCCAAAGGGCAGAGACAGCTGAATGAGCAAACAGTTCCCCCTGACACACACACACACACACACACACACACACACACAAAACAAAGAAAAGAAAGAGCATTAGGGTCATTCATATACGGTAAGTCACATGCAATCTATTTAAATCCTAAACCCTTCAAAACTGTTTTGTAAGCAAACTGGTGAAGCAACACTGACCTGGACCAGCAAGAGTGATTTTACATGAGTGAAATTGGACCACATGATGCCTCCATCCCACTTTTAGACACTGCCTCATTTTAGTGGCACACTGTAAGACATCAATAAATAAAATCTTGGCCGAATTCTACAACAGTCTGTACACCAGTGCACAGATCACAACCACACAATGAAGATCCTCTGACAATGGATCTGTGATTAGAGGAAAAAACTCAGCTTACATTATCGATTAGTGTGATCCAGACCATCCTCTGGATCCTCTTGAAATACAACCATTCTTTCAAGTGAGCTTGAATTTTCTGTGTGTTAGCATGTTTTATTTATCACCATGGCCAATAGCTACTAGCTATCCTGTATCCTGAGTTCGCCTCCCTCCTAGTGGTGAAGTTTGGAAAAGTCATAGCAATGCTCACAGTTTGTAAGACTGCCCAAACTTTGTCATCTTTAAATGTCACATTACTGTATATATTCTTAAAAAATCATTTAAAAAAACTTATATATTTTTTTTTACTGTATACAGTAAACCTGGATTTCGCACTAGTGTTTCTTAATGTATTTATTTATTTATTTATTTATTTATTTTAAAGTTCTTTTCACATGTAAGTCAGTTTTGTATGTGTGATCATTTTGGCTTTAAGTTCATAAAAACAAACTCATTAATTTTTATTATGTGTAATGGTTCATTTAAAAAAAATCATTATTCACTTATACATTGTACATATATTTACAGTGCATGCTCTATTCATTTTCTTAAGTGTTTACATGATCGTACTTCCAATCATACTTTTAATTTATAACCTTTGGTTGAATTTAATTGCAAGTTATTTGTCATAAACAGTTTCATGAACTGCTTTGTAATATGTGAATGACATAAAAAGTAAGTTCTTATGAGCAAAAAAAAAAGTTTTTATACTGTATAGCAAAACTACAGTATATTAGAGCCACAGTATAATTAAGTATGAATTATTTATTTGAAAAAACAACAACAACAACAACAACAATATTAGTGTTGTAGGAATACCACAAGTTAACCTGACATTTGTAACCTGTACAATTAATACTATTTGCACTGTTGTCACTTTGCCACACATAGAATTGCACATCAAGGTTGCACTGCAATTAACTTCATTTCACTTATTAGTTCCCTTTTATTTTTTTTTTGTGAATTTGTGATGTATACTGATACAAATAGCAGCTGTCTCTATCTATCTATCTATCTATCTATCTATCTATCTATCTATCTATCTATCTACAGAATTGTGCATCATCTCATTATAACAATAATAACCATTTTATCTTAATTTTCATTAGTGTTATTATTAGAATTAATATTATCAGGTAAATTTGTGAACGTTATCTAAATCTTGTAAACTGTTCTGTTCGTTTTACAATTCCCGACATTTTCAAAAATCTCCCAAGATCCAAGATTGAATGTTTTATGTAGTCTATAATCTCACTATTTTTTTTTTATTTTGCCCAAATTGAACATCTTGCACAAAAACACTGTTGTACTTCATGTTATATATACTTTTTTTTATTTTTATTTTTTCCCTTTCCTCAAATCATCCGACTGCCTGGACTATGTCAGATTTTTTTCCCATTCAGTGAGGATCGTTTTTAACTACCCCTTGATTTTACCAGGGCACTGGATCCACCTTAGACCCTCCTGTGAGTTCTTGAAAATAAACAGCAAAACGGCTTAATCATGCACTGCTGGCACGCACACACACACACACACACACACACACACACAGGTCCGTCTTTTCGTGCACTTCATTTCCTCACCTTCGACAATTCGACAATCACTTGTTTGTTTCCATCTGCAAACAAACAAGCATGCGAGCAAAATAGTGCCCATTGACACCAATAACTTCTCTCTCTCTCTCTCTCTCTCTCTCTCTCACTTCATCGCTATGCTCTGCTTATAGCTCTAAACCCCGCCGGTCTCGCGCTCTTGGGGTGATTTCACTCCTCCGCACGCGGTGTTATAAATTCAGCTCTTGCTCGTGCAAGCCTGATTGAAGTGACGACCCTGATTCCGCTGCCTTTCCACATGGAGGGTGCTATAGCAAATGGCCCAATGGCTGTGTTTGGATAACACTGACCTTCTCCCGCCGCAGCTCGGCCCTAAGTGAGCACGGCTTTATGGCTCTCCTAAGTGGAAGGGCAAAACAAAAAAAAAAAAGCAAATTGATCAATTCAAAAGCTGTGGCAGAGAGAGAAAAGAAGACAGATGGCGATGGAATTGTAATTTCCACTACTCTCTCTTGTTCTCTCATTCTGTGGACCAAATGTGACAGCCATCAGATTGAATTGCAGGAGAACGCATGACGAACTGCATGCACGCAAACGGAGAGCCATTTGCATGGCAGAATGCCCCTCGGTTACCCGGGCGACCGTCAGCACGGGGAGAAGGAAAATACTTTCTGTGCACCTTTGTAGAAGTACAGATTGCTCTAACTAACTAACTAACCATGATTTATAATTACAATTTTAAAAAAGCATCTGTCTGTCAAAGCCAAGTGTGTGAGTATGGGATTGCACTAGAGGATAAGACAGTGAAGAGATGATTGAGATGCTTCATAGCTACAGATCATTATATCAAGAATACCCATGGTTCTTATAAGCAACAAGTCCATTTCTTGCAGTGTAGGCCATTGTATGCCCAAATCTAAGACATTTTTTTTACAATATTGGAATAGTGTCGTGTGTCTGCTTTGTATCCCAAATTTAACCATTTTTGGTCCAAACTGTTCTCTGATCATCACCTAACAAGGACTATATGAAACAAATCAATTCATAATGACTTTCTACAACAATACCCAGCTATCCAGCATTTTGTGATTTGATAAGTTATCAAATTATTATTATTATTATTATTATTATTATTATTATTATTATTATCATCAGATTTGCACATATTGTGTTATTTCCCCAGCATAATTTAGACTTTTGGAACACCTTGTACTGTTTTCTTGTATTTGGCTAGACAGACCAAAAATAAATCTCTAATCTGCTTTAAAAAGGTACAGCTACTGAAGACTTTTTCCACCTCATGGCTATTTATGGACAGATTGCAATCATTTTTATAATCAATTTTACAAATCCGGAAATTAGTCTCACATGTGAAAGCTGGACTAAGTCGATCTATAAAATGATTGCGTTAATGATCTGTTTCAGGTTAGGGGAAAAAAGAAATATGCAACATGTGAGGTACATTTCTAAAGATTTCCATCAGATTCATGTGGTAGGTTTCCATTAGGGATTTTATGACTACCATCACCAGAACCCAGTTCTTTAAAAGGGTATGATTAGCAGCAAAGTAAAATTAGCTACACCATAAGGAACCATTAGAAACCTCACGTTCCATTAAACTACCACTAAAATGTAAAAGTAACCACTAGAAATGATAGTAGTTTGTACTGGTTGTTGTATCAGTTCCGATAGATAGATAGATAGATAGATAGATAGATAATCTCAGTGTTTTGGTGTGTTTGTCACTGAAGTTCTGTTTCTGTGGAACATTGTTTGAGGTTGTTAAAAAGTTATGAGCAGCGCAATGATACCTAGAAGCTGTAAAACTTCCCTTCATCATGTGACGTGATTAAAAAATGTACTTACAAGGGGGGAGGAGGGATGTACCAGAAAAGAGCTGGTTATAGCTCTCCTCCTCCTGATGGTGTTGTTTTTTAATTAACACAGTGGAGAGGGAGAGGCATGAACACACATACACACAGGGGTTAACGACGTGCTGGAGTCAGCTGAAACACACACACACACACACACACACCGCGGTTCGAGAATGTATTTATTTTTTATTTGTTTTAATCGGAGAATCGGTTTTGTTGCTTTGTTTTTAGAAGTTTTAGAGTTTAGAGTTTTGTTTTGTTTTAAATTAGGGTTAAAAAATATTCACATTGGATTAATAAATTACAGAAAAGCTAAACAAAGTCAGGTGCTTCTTTTTTTCATTTTAAATTGAATGTTTTTTTTGTTTCTTTTTTTAGCTACAAATTTTGGAGCCAAAACAAACAAATAAACCAGGAAAACTGACAGACGCGAGGATTAATCGTATTAATCGTGTTTTACATGCGCGTGAAATTCCACTGTTTACATTTTAAATGCAATTAAATTAAATTAAAGAACGTTTTCAAGCAAGTATTTATTATTAGCCCATAAACATGGACCTAATCATAAAGTTTACTCGTTATCTACCATTTTGTGTTATTTATTTTAATATATATATATTTGTTTGTTTGCTTTTGTTTGGTTTTACTGATATTAACGTAGAAGGTATTGAAAATAGACAAACGGGATGGAAAATACCTCTATGAAAAAAAAGAATAATAATAACAATAATAATTATTATTATTATTATTGTTGTTATTATTATTATTATTGTTACTATTATTATTATATGTAGACTCGGTTAACCGGCTGTCAGTTGCACTATGTTATTGAGTCGCTAGGAGGGAGTATTGAATATAAATCCTTCTCTCTCTCTCTCTCTCTTTATGTCGAACAGACACGCTTACAGTCGGCCTATGCACTGTCTTTGCGTCAAAAAAAAGTATATACCTTTCCATAACTTGGTAAAACAAACAAACAAAAAAACAACAACACCTGCACACATCAGACAGTCACCGTGAAACCCTTTACACTTTCCAATAATAAAACTGAAACTAAACTACTAAACTTTTCCATACACTTTGGTGCAACTATGAACAGTTTTGGTTGTAAGTTATTTGTGCATGGTAATGGTATTTTTTAATTATTAAACTCTGCTTGATACATAAGATTATTATTTTATTTTTTTTGTCAGAGAGTAATTAGTCTGTGTTACCTGTGTTACTAATAGAGTCAAATTCGCGTTTGTAAATTGCACGTCGGAATTATTTCTAAGTTATCCAATATCTAAACAAACAAATAAACGATCAATCAAATCAATCAATCAATCAATCAATCAATTAATCAATCAATCAATCAAACGACTAAACAAACAAATAAATGACTGGGTAAGTAAGTGACGTGATTGTTGTATCGCGTTTATATCAACTTGATTTTTCAAAATTTTGTTTTATTATTTTTTATTATTGTGACCTTATACTCATGTTTAGTTGTTGAAAACCTTTGAAATCAGCTAGTGTGAGGAAATAGGCTAAGGCTATACGGTTGGTAATTTTTGCGTAAAAAAAAAAGAATAATAATGATAATAAAAGAAGTAATACACCAAACTGCTTGTACAATTACATTCTAAAATAAAATGCTTCCTGGAAACTGTTTCCAAAGGGTTTCCATGGTGTTTCAGAGACTTAACTATAAGGTGCGTGTCAACATAAAATCACGCAATCGAACAAATCGTGGCAGTAAACAATGTGAAAATAAACTTATCGTGTTTACCTTGAAGGTAGAAAAAAAATTACAACACGTGTTTATTGTGAAAATGTGTGGACCCTAATGTAGCATGTGAAATTCATATCATTTTTTTTTGTGTGTAAAGGGTGTTGGCTGATGACTTGAGATGTGTGTGTGTGTGTGTGTGTGTGTGGAGCTGAAAACCTCCCAAACTAAAGCAGCAGGATTGGGAAGCATGCATAAGGCTTTAATAGGTCTGGAATGAGCTGAACGATTTGTTGACTGGGATAATAAAAGTGTTGTGTGTATCTTGGCATGCTGGGAGGGAGAAGGGGATTACAAGTTGTCCTACAAAAGGAATGCAAATCTCCAGCCAAAGCTGTGGAAGGGTTGCGCAGCATTTCTTCACATCCCTGCTCCTTGCTTTTGCTTTAAATTTCCATTAATCCTAATAACCGTGGAGGGTCTCAGAGTGCTCACTATATTCATTGTGAAATCAATGGATTAGCAGCAGCAAGCCGTGTGCATTTGCATTTTATTGAAATCCTATCGGCGCTGAGAGGTGACCGCAAGGGCAATGTCCTTCACCAGCCTTAAAGCTGCTCTATAGGGAGCAAAAGGAAAGTCTTGCATCACTTGACCCACACCCTTCTCCCTTCGTTCCCTAGATGCCTAGATCCCTAACCCCCTCTCCACCATCTCAATTCACATTAGCGACATAATCAGTGTCACAAAATGTATTTTCATTCGGCTGGTTCTGTTTATGTGACATGTCATGGCTTGGTCAAGGGGAAGAGATAATGGGGAGAATTAGCAAACAAACAAACAAACAAACAAACAAACAAACAAACACATATAATGAAATGATAATATAAAATATTTTCTTTTGTTGTCTATTTTTTTTCTTTAGCATATTTATTTTATACTTTTATAACATTTGTAAGCATTAAATAGCCTAAAGGGATCATTAAAACAGTGCGTCTTAAATAAATTAAGTGACAGATTTCTTTTTCAGATGTCCATGACATTAAAATGATTTCTTCTTTTCATTTCTTTCATTTTATACTTATTACTTATTATACCTTTATTAGCATTAAATAGCCTTAAGGTTCCATTAAAGCAGTTCTTCTCAGCACTGGTCCTGGAGGAGGACACAGTTTACTGCTTCCTCAGCTCCCAGCACACCAGATTCACCTGATCAATGAATGAATGAATGAATGAATGAATGAATGAACAGTCTTTTCTTAAATGAAGTGTATGTGGTATGTGGTAAGTGTGTGTGGTATTTTAAGTGTAAGATATAAGTGTAACAGTATTATTAATAAGGCAGTGGTGGATCATTGTGTTAAAGCTCTGAGTTACTGATTAGAAGGTCGACGGTTTGAGCTCCTTGTCGCTGTTGGGCCCCTAAGCAAGACCCTTAACCATGTCTGCTCCAGGGGCACAGTATAATGGCTACCCCTGTGCTTTGATTCCCGCCCACTAACAAAAAGGCTGGGAAACACAAAGAATAAATAATTATCACTGACGAATAAAATTGAACTTACTTATTAGATGTAACGATAACTGGATTATATGAAAAAAAAAATCACTGGATAAGAGCGTCTGCCTAATGCCCAAATGTAAACGTAAAACATTAAAAGCACACCATGCATACACCATATGAAAAGCTATGCAGTGTTTTGTTCTACATTGGACATTTTTGTAAGTTTGCCATTTCGTAGACATGTATTGCATAATCTCAGATAAATAAATAAATTATTTAATTAATGTACTTGATATTCCAAATACAATATTCCCTTTTCTCAATCTGAAGTAGACATGTTGTACCTTTAATATGTAGGCCTACCTTTTACCTTAAAGTTATTTAAATGGTATTTATCTTATTTAAGGCTTTAATTTTCAAAATAAAAGATATGCTAAAGGTACAAAATGTGTATCTTTGAAGGTCCAAGGTTGTCTACGGCATGTAGGGTTTTTATTTTTTAATCTAAGATTATTAATGTTGTTATTTTTTTAAAGGATGCTATGGATGCATTCCCTTATTAATAATTTCTCAACCCAAAAGTGTGCTACACAGACTATTGTAAAAACAAAGAAGAAAAAGAAGTAGTAGATAAGTAAATGTGGAGAATTCTCTGTGACTAGATTAAACTGTGTCATCACTGTGGTTTGTCCCTGTATAACCTCGTCTCGTCTCCGTCCTCTTCTCTTACCCATCAAATCATTTTTCCCCATTCAACATTACCCAGTTGCTAAGCAAACAAATGAAGCGATCGTTACAAAATGGTGGCTTCCCGCCCCCAGAATGCAATGCGGCGTAACGGAACGCCACACTCCCTCTTTCACATTTTGCAGTGAAGACGCAATAATATTTTTACAGCTCCCCGAGATGTGAAATCTGTGAGTTCAGCTGTGTGTGTGTGTGTGTGTGTGTGTGTGTGTGTGTGTGGGAAGAGATTATATTGTTAAGAACAGAAATGTCTAATTGACCCCGTGTCTGTTGGAGATGCTAATCGTCCTCAGGACACCGCCTCAGTGGCTCTGTGAGTCTCCAAAAGCCCATCTGCTCGCTTTTTGTGTTTCCACAATCAACTCAGACCCAGAGGAGAGGCCTATGAGAGAGAAAGAGACAGAGAGAGACAGAGACGGAGAGAGATGGAGAGAGAGAGAGAGAGATCACCCACAGAGAAGGAGAAAGAGAGAGAGCCACAACAAAACCCAAACACCGCCTTTGATTCAAATCGTTTTGTTTGCACACACGAAGCCCTATTTATTTCATTCAATCTTTCTCTTCTTCTTCTTTTTGATCTGTGACTGTTCAGCTCCTTCACTAAATAATCCACATCCAAGTACCTATAGAATAAAAAATGTACAAAACTAAAACACACGGACATAAAAAGATGATTTTTTAAAAAATAGGTTAATCCTTCATCTTGTGCATGTTTGCTTTGAACAATTTGTGCACATAATATAGTGAATGTCTTTGTATTATCATATGGGATTGTTTAGTCACCCCCCCCCCCCCACACACACACACAAAATGAACTTGATTTTCTTCCATGATTCAATTATTTAGACAGGATTTAAGTGATCTTATGCAATCTATTTATTTTCATGTCATTTTCTGTACACAAGTTTCATTGTTTTCCCCCAAACAATTCATTTATTCCCACATGTGACCCTCACACACAATGTATTCCCACTTTTGATTTGTTTACTACACTGATTTTTCCCAGTTCTGTTTTGTTTTTTTGTCTCAACACACTTCATTTCCATATGCCATTCCCACCAAACTTTTAATTTAATAGTGTGTGAATGAGCTTGTGAGTGTGTGTGCCTTGCGATGGATTGGCACCCCATCCAGGGTGTACTTAAGTGTACCTTGTGCCCTAAGTCTCCATAAACTCTAGGCCCCCACGACCTGTACACAGGATTGAGTGTTATAGACGATGAGTGGGTGAGTGAGACGTCACCCTGAGAGTGAACAGGATAGATCACTGGATGAGTGCTTTTGCCGGAGAGAGCTGTTTATTTCAGATGTACAGAAATCTTACAGACGTATGACGTCAGAATTGTTTGTTTGTTAAAAGATCAATAATACAGACAATATTGTATAAGTTAAGCGTTACTCTGTCTATCTGTCTGTCTGTCTGTCTCTCTCCTCTAAATGACCTCATGACCTGTGAGCTGTCTTGATCATCGTTAATTCGAGCTGTCATCATCATTAAGATAATAAAGAGTGGTAGTGGTAAGTGAGGAGTAGTGAGTTGTGTTCTGCGACAGGAGTTATGATAGATTAAGGAGGAGTCAACCAGAAAGATGTCAGATTTTTTTTTTATGTATAACGACAGGCCGTGCACACACAAAAACAGTCAATAATAATGATTATGATTAAAAACACTTTAATAAAACTGTAAAAATTGACATTTGAGTAAAACTATGATGGTGATAATTACAAATATTAATGTGGTTGCATTCGAAGAAGTTTGGGCCCAAGCACTTGCGCCATCGTCGTAGACAAAGACAGTGGGCGTTTTGCAAACAGACCAAAATAATTGACTTCCTGTTGAGTAGGAAAAAGAAAATCATAAAAATAAGCACACAGGTTGGAATATTATTATTATTATTATCACACAAAACAGTAATAATAATAATAATAATAATAATAATAATAATAATAATAACAATAATCCGTTCATCTAGGAAATTCTGTAGTCCAACTAGCGGCCATGAAGGCCAATGGAGACCATTGTATTTATTCCAATTTTACAACCTTGATAAGACCATTCACACACTACAGAGAATTTCAGGAACTCTTAAAAATTCAACTGGGGGAGGAAACTGGAGTACTCTAAGGAAACCCACCAAGCACAGGGAGAATGCACACAGACCTGAGGTGGGAATCGAACCTTCAACCATGGAGATGCAAAGCAACTGTAAATACTTCTGTAAATACTAATACTAATACTAACAATAAAAAATGAAATATAATCAATAAATAAAATAATGATAATAAATAACTAAAACATTTGTTAAGCTGTAAAAAAAATTAAATTGTAAAACTGTAAAAAACAAACAAAAAAACGAAAATAAAAAAGACTAAACCTACTGTATGATGATTAAAAGTAGAAATATGATTATTCTCAGTGATGGTGGTAACAGGAAAAATAAAGCTAATGACGTGTCGCTGGTGTGACTGGAGGTTTTTCTCTCCAGCAGTGTGTAGAGGAGAACTGAAGCCCCGGGGACCCGCCGCCGCCCCGCCGCCGATCGTCCAAACACACACACACACACACACACACACACACCTCG
>NC_071108.1:3300000-3362500 GCF_024256425.1 Clarias gariepinus | reverse complement strand
AAGAAAAGCAACAAGCAGAGGGAAGGGTAACTTCTTCTTATATGAGGTCACATTAGAGGGAAAATCTAATTGACTTGTTTAAAAACCCAGGCTAATACGAACACGGAAAAAGGATAAAAAGCAGGAAATGTTTTTATTTCACATTGTTTGTTTGTACACACACCGTGGGGATCTATCTGAATGTCTAAACATGACTAAAATGTAAATTTTGCATAATAGGTGACCTTTTATACATTATATCTCTGTCTTTCTCAATATGAAAATATTTAGCCCAAAACAAATCCTTAGGTGAAAAAACGAATTCACCAAGTTTTAAAAGACGAAATATTAAAAAAATGTTGTTATCCAAAGCTGCAACCTCTTGCCTGAAAAAATCATCCTTAATAGACCATATTTATCCATAATTAGCATGAATTAAACGTGCTACTTAGCCAATTTATACTAGCTATTTTAAAGGATGCTAATCCAACCCGGAATTAGCAAAAAAAAACAGACAAACTTAGCTCAATACAGGTAGTTTCCAGTGACTAATCTATCTTCAGATGCGCATGAAGCGCTCAAGAGCTAACTACATTGTTTAGTATGAGCATCATGATGATAATTATGATTTCTGGAGGTTAAACTAAGGCCATTTGTTTGATGTTTAGAGTCGAGTGCAGTCACTAGCTGGATGAAAGAGGACAAGACCTTTAAGATTTGTAAGGAAATAAAAAAAGTAAAAATTGTACGCAGAAGATGAAAAGGAGAAGTATAAAAACTCCAAAGTGATATTTAAGTACAGTGAAACCTCGGATTGCGAGTAACGCAGGTTGCGAGTGTTCCGCAAGCCCAGCAAAGATTTTTTTAAAATAAATTTTGACTTGAAAAATGAACAAGACTTGGTTAACGAGTACAAGGTATCATGTATCACGCATGCGCGTCTTTGTTTTGATGCCGAGCGTCACGTGATCACAACCGAGCCAATGTTTTTTCTCTCCTTTTGTGGGTAATTGTCTCCCCTGCTGGGTCTTAGTGCGCGTCTATTACTGGTATAATCAACATGTATGCGTACGTATACTGTTTACTATAACACTGTGACCACGTGTGTGCGCGTAAAACATATTTTATGTTGTTTTTGTATGTGATTGTGTAGAGCGTGCGTGTACTCTTATAACACACGTGAAGGCTTATTGAAGAGGTTAAAGATCCATTTTCTCCCTCTCTGTCATGATGCGTGTGTGCGTAATTTGACACCATGCTTCTTCACACACACACCCTCTTGCCTTTACACCCCACCCCACCCCCCTCCCACCCCCTCTCGGCTTCAGACACACACACACACACACACACACACACTCTCTCTGCTCTACACAGAAACACTGCTCTGTTGTGATCTTTTCAAATGTAAAGTGCTGGTTAATTTGTTTGTTTTACTTTACAGCAGTGATTCAGATAGTACGTATGCGCTTACGCGAGTGTCATTAGCAATGTAACTTGCAAATTTTTCTGACAAAACAGTCTTTCCGTCAATGTGTGTGTGTTTGTGTAAAATTTAAATAAAAGAGGAGAAAGGTTTACTGTGTAAGATGAGAAGGGGGCGGCTGATTCCACCTCTAACTTCACACACACACACACACACACACACACACACACACACACACACAGAGCGCCTGCGCGCATAAAGAGAACAAACAATCTGTCAGACTTTATTTTTACTTTTTTTCAAAGGTAAAGTGCAGGTTAATTTTGTTTTATTTTTACTTTATATTTGGTATTAATTATTTTTAGTTTTTTTTTTTTGGTCTGTGGAATGAATAATTTTAGTTTTTATTATTTCTTATGGGAACAGTCTATTTGATTTACGAGTGTTTTGGAATACGATCCCGCTTCCTGAGCAAATTATGCTCGTAATCCAAGGTTCCACTGTATAGTAATGAGATATTTTTTTAGTTCTGGAAAAAAAGGATGTTGACAATAACATCTAAGCAAACAAATATTTAAGTATATCATTTATATAGACAAATGTATTAAACATTGCCAGTCATAAGATTACAGCAATACAAATTCATCAATAATAAACCCACGTCTGTCTTATATACAAGTTTAAATTTTAATGAGTTCTAGAAAATGCATTAATTTCAAGCATTGTTTTAGTAAAAGAAAGCTACAATCTTTATTTACAATAAAATCCCAAGCTTGAAAAAAAAGAACATACAGAATAATAATATATGTATTTTCTCATATTAGGATATTTTCACTAAAATATATTATTATTATTATTATTATTATTATTATTATTTTGCAATATGGTTCCATTTTAAGTAAGGGTTTAAAGGTTACAACAAGCATTAAACTGAAAGCTCTCTCTCTCTCTCTCTCTCTCTCTCCATCTCAGCCAAGATCTTAACTTTTGGGAAACTGGACCAGGCATCATTGGCTGCTGAAATGAATAGGATGCGTAACAGAGAACCGTAAATCCTTCTCAATCCTCTGCAGCAGAACACACTCATGCTCATGGGTAAATAAACTTTGCAGATTTCCTATTATTCAGGAAGGATGTGTACAATAGTTGACTATTAACTCACATCCTTCCTGAGTAATAAAAGCTCCGTTACAGAACAACGTGGCATAACAATGTTTACTGTTCTGTGCTTGGCTATAAATACGACCAAAGGAGGACAAAACTACACGCAAATCATGTCTTTTCTCTCTCTCCCTCTCTCTCTCTCTCTCTCTCTTTTTTCACTTTATTTTCTTTAGTTCTCTCTGTGTAGCTGTGTGGCGGTGGTGTTTTCGCAGGCTGCTCCCAGCGCACTTAAACAAACCATTACTTTCAGCTCAATCTGAGAAGAGACGCCAAAGCCAACAAGGGTCTGAGGAAAGCGAGAGAGAGAGAGAGAGAGAGAGAGAGAGAGAGAGTTAAGGGCATGTCGAGTGATAAACGCAGGCTGGAGTTTCAGAGCGCACACAAGGCAGGAAAAATCCCCCAAATAGCTTATAGATGTTATTGGAACCTCAACCTGACTGTTTGCTTCATGTGTTTTTACAGCATTACAAACTTCACAAGCAGCAGCCTGTGGCCAGGATTTGTAGAAAAGCCACTTTAGGAATGACTCACAACATGAGTTATGGCAAGAAAATGAAAACAGGGTCTGATTTGTTATGAAGCTCTTAAGTCTACTGTAACCTACAACAAACCTCAGTGAGCGTTTAACTTATCAACTAATTACCCTAACTTAATTATCTTGTTTCGTACTCATTGTATTATTATGATATGGTTAAATAACTGATATAATACAATTTGATATGACATAATACAATATATGACATGATATGGGATATACGAGGAGTCTTCTGGGATTTATCACTTTATTTCTCTATATAATCCCCTGATATACTAATGCACTCATCCCAGTGTTTCACTAGTGCTTGGACACCATCGAGGTAGAAAGTTTACTCAGTACGTGACGTGATCAGTCTCCCAGGAACTTAAATGTGTGGAAATGTCTTGGGGGGGAGTTCAGGACCGAACGTAATGTAATGTAATGTAATGTGCAAGTGGTGTTGGTAAATGATTATGTGTACAGTTGCATCTCTTCTGCAAGTTGGTGACAAGTTATTTGTCGATTTTCAAGCATCAAGCAAATGTTGACAGTGGGCTCCGAGCCACCTCGGCTGGGATCATCGTTCACAGATGTTCGGCTTTCCTTAAAATCTTTGCTCCATTCAAATGTTCCCTACTGTCGCTCAGAGTCACATCGCCGTACTGTGCTTGAAGACTTCTGTAAAGGTAATTGCTTCTACACCACCATGATGGCTCAGCAGCTACAGTAGCACTGTTGTGTCACATCCCCAGGGTTGGGGGTTTGAATCTCATCTCATCTGTGTGTGTGTGGAGGTTACATGTTCTCCCCATGCTTGGTGGGTTTCCCTCTGGGACTCCGGTTTCCTCCCACAGTGCAAAGACATACAGTCTAGGTTGTTTGCCATTTTCAAAACTGGCTATAGTGTGTGATTGCTTGTGTGTGTGTGTGATTTTGCCCTGCAATAGATTGGCATCCCAATGGGTCGACTCACTCACCTTGTGCACCATGGATAGGCAACCCTAAACAGGAAAGCATGATAGAAAATGAATGTGAATAAATATAATATAATATACAGTAATAGATCTATCATATGATGACAAGAGATGATGCACAAAACGAGACAATATTATACAGCATATTATGTGAGATGGTGTGCCATAATGGCATGACACAACACAATATGTACGTTTTTGTATTTTTCTCTATTTTCCAATCCATCAGAATTTCAGATAAATTGGGCGGGTCTACACATCAGTCATCATGTGTGAGGAACACCTTCACCAGTCACAAGTTAATCACTTGTCCTGTCGACATGGCATTTATAAAATTTATTTGCTACCGCTTCAATGGTTTACTGAGTTAAGCTAACTAGCAAGCCAAAGCAAAGTAGCGAAAAAAAGTTGATTTACACAATCCCAGTTCTCATCACTCCCACAGATGGCTGTCAATCATATACCGCTTATCCTGCTGGAGTGTATACCAGGGGCACACTAATTCTTATAAATGCCAATCTGCATGTCTTTGGACTGTGGGAGGAAACCAGAATACCTGGAGGAAACCCAGCAAGCACAGGGAGAAGATGCAAACTCCATGGACTGGAACCATGAACCACTACACCTCCGTCCTACCTTAAAAGTCATGTTTTAGTAGAGTTTTATCATAATGTCTGTCTCCATGTCTGACATTTTTGGGATCAATAAAGTATCTATCTATCTATCTATCTATCTATCTATCTATCTATCTATCTATCTATCTATCAGAAAATATAGATGTATTTAATGAAGACAGAGAGAGAGAGAGAGAGAGGGCGAGAGAGGACGAGAGATCCTAAGAATGTGAGCCGGCCTTCACCACAGGAAATCGCAACAACTCCTATAAATCAGTTCAACGTTTCTCATGGTGAGAGATATCCATTTACAGAACTCACACACTCTCACTCTCTCACAAACAAAACACTACTGTGAGAGTTAGACGGGAGACAAATGGCAGCGGCTCCACATGCTACTGTAGGCGACCAATAAAATGAAAGAAATGTTTGGAATGGGACCGACTGTGTTTTCACCAGCAAGACAGAGGAAAAAAAAAAATGGCAAATGTCTTCCACCGACTGCGCCATGGTCGTGTGCTGGAGCTCGTTCGTCCCTGTAACGACTTCGTCAATGGGACCTTTCCTGCTGGGCCAAAAATCCTGCCGATTTGTCATGCGTTACTGGTTAAAAAAAAAAAAAAAAAAATCCCACGATTTTTTTTTTCAAAAAAGCAATAACTCGACGGAGTCTTGACAAGTTGCAGCTGTTGCGCTGGAGAGATTTCAGGAGGGACGCTCCGACTCGCTGCTCACCCCACCCACGAAGGAGCGCGGCAGTAAATCCCACCCCGTCACAGCAAAATGACAGGCTTACAGATAGTTATCAACGCTCCACCATCTCCCTCTCCTTCTCTGATTGTTTCATCTGGCGCTCAGCCTCTCTTGTCCGTGCATCAACAAACACTCGGCTAAGATCAAGCCACTGTATTAACAGATGTCTAGAGTCAATAAAACACGGAGGATCCAGCATCTGTTCCTTGGCGGTGGAATAGTCGGCGTGCTAGACAGGGGAGATTGTTCTTCTCTGTCAGTGAGAGTCGGTAACATCCCTAACGGCTCGTAGCCTTTCACCATCAAACACCCATTACTGTCGAGAGACCAGCTGGGAGCAACAAAGACACTTTTATTTTTAACTTTACTTATTTAACACTGTATCTTATTGACCCAGGGTGTGTATCTCTCTCCTTTTTCCAGATAACATGATGTACAACATGGGACGTGATGAATAAAAAAGAAAAACATACAATTTGTTATGATAGGATGCGGTATGACATGCTGTTTCAATTCAGTTTTATTTATATAACGCTTTAAACGATGGCCATTGCTACAAAGCAGCTTTATACAAGAAATAATGGAAAGGAGTTCGAAAAAAGCGTGAGGAGATTCGTATGAATCAGAATGATCAGATTGTCCCTGATGAGCGAGCCCTGGGCGACGGGGGTAAGGAGAAACTCCCTGAGATGGGAATAGGAAGAAACCTTTAGAGGAACCAGACTCAACAGGGAACCCATCCTCATCTGGGTGATAAGGCATAAATATAGTAGGGATTGATTTGTAGTCATACTGCATGCTATAAGGCTGAGTGTTCAGTATAATGGGACAGATTTTGAGGTTAATATGAAGTCCACTTTTGTTAATGGAGACTCAGGTACATAACTGTTTTGAAAAACTGAATTTCCTACACTTTTGAGCGACTGCAGTCATGGTCAAGTGGAACCATCCCCAGGCACTACACGCATCCCAAAGGATAAAGTCAACATAAACTTTTTTTAACAGTGCAAGCAGGGACCATGATACAACTTTAACTCAAAGAGATTGTATCAAACTTATACCTTAAAAACATCTTCTTTACTAAGACTGACACATATCGTGGCATTCAGTGGGAGTAATTGGCACAGAAGCCACACCTCCTTCAAAGAGACTATTATGTAGAGAGACCACACCTCATTCTCAGTGACTGACAGGTACAGAGACTACGCCTCCTTTAGTAGGGCTAATAGGTACAGAGGCCATGCTTCCGCCACTGAGACTGACAGGTACAGAGGCCACGCCTCTTTCAATGAGATCAACTGAGTTTGACAGGTATTGAGGCCTCACCTCCTTAACTGTGACGAACACGTACAGAGGCCATACACTGAGACTGGAATGTACAGAGGCCTTCACTGAAACTGACAGGTACTTAGGCCATGCCTCCTTTACTGAGACTGACATGTACAGAGGTCACACCTTCTTCAAAGGCACAGAGACTACGTCTCCTTTAGCATAGCTAATAGGTACAGAGGCCACGCCTCTTTCAATGAGATTGACAGGTATTGAGGCCACACCTCCTTAACTGTGACTGACAGGTGCAGAGACGACACTTCCTTAACTTTGACTGACAGGTACAGAGGCCACGCCTCATCACTGGTCTCTGGGGTGCACAGAGGCCACGCCTCTTTCAATGAGACTGACATGTACAGAGGTCGCACCTCCTTCAAAGGCACAGAGACTACGTCTCCTTTAGCATAGCTAATAGGTACAGAGGCCACGCCTCTTTCAATGAGATTGACAGGTATTGAGGCCACACCTCCTCAACTGTTACTGACAGGTGCAGAGACCACACTTCCTTAACTTTGACTGACAGGTACAGAGGCCACGCATCATCACTGGTCTCTGGGGTGCACAGAGGCCACGCCCCATCACTGAGACTGACAGGTACAGAGGCCACACCTCCCTCATGGACTGACTGGTACAGAGACCATGCCTCCTTAACTGTGACTGACAGGTACAAAGGCCACGCCCCATCACTCGCCTCTGGGGTGTACAGAGGCCACGCCCCATCACTGAGACTGACAGGTGCAGAGGCCCCACCTCCTTCACGGACTGACAGGTGCAGAGACCATGCCTCCTTAACTGTGATTGACAGGTACAAAGGCCACACCCCATCACTCGCCTCTGGGGTGTACAGAGGCCACGCCCCATCACTGAGACTGACAGGTGCAGAGGCCCCACCTCCTTCACGGACTGACTGGTACAGAGACCATGCCTCCTTTACTGTGACTGACAGGTACAAAGGCCACGCCCCATCACTCGCCTCTGGGGTGCACAGAGGCCACGCCCCATCACTGAGACTGACAGGTGCAAAGGCCACACCTCCTTCACGGACTGACAGGTGCAGAGACCATGCCTCCTTAACTGTGACTGACAGGTACAAAGGCCACGCCCCATCACTCGCCTCTGGGGTGTAGAGAGGCCACGCCTCCTTCACGAAGACTGACAGATACAGAAGCCACACCTCCTTTACTGAGACTGACAGGTACCACGGAGAGGCCAAAGAAGTAATGGAGCAACAGTAATATATAAACATATAAATATATATCATCATATTATTTATGTAATATTATAAAGCATACACTATACATACCTTTGAACTATTTTAACTATTAATAGTTAAATTACATTACTATATTTACTATATTAACATGTTTACTATATTAATGTATATTGCTATGCGCTGTTATGGAAAATTAGCTTTTGAGTGGAAACAACAACTCTACTTAATCACGCCACTCAGCCTATTTCCCCAAAATATATCATTCATGAAGTTGTGTCACTACTACCTTTGGAGGAAAAAACAAGGCAGCGTTCCATCTCGGTCAGGGTCTCCTGATTATTAATCACAGAAAGAGCTCGAAGTCCACCGCGGCGCTCGGCTAACGCTCTGGCAGACTATTAGTTAGCACACAGGACTGTTTGGTTCCACAGCACATGGGAACGGTCCAAGGGAAACAAACAAACATGTAAACAAACAAGCAAACAGAAACACTTATCAGCCTTGTAAGCGCTGCCATTTTTGTGTGCTTTGCCAGGACTCGAGGCCTGACGGACCTGTGCTGTAGGCAAAACGCCACCAATCACTTTGTTTTTTTAAACAAACCACTACAGATCAAAAGAGGGAAAGTAATTATAAAAAACGTACTGTAGGTACGTTGTGTGTTTGTGTATTCGTGTGTGTGTGAGCATGTGTGTGTGCGTGAGATAGCTGCCGTCCACTGCGACCTTCATCTGTGATGCAAATCTCGCAGCGACACGCTGACAGAGGGGAAAAAAAATCATTATGAAACACAAAGCAGAAACATCAAACCGATTTAATCAGACAGGGCTCGATAAGCATCCAGCGGTGGTTAATTCCAGACAAATTATCTAATCCAGATGTTGCACGTCGAGTGTAAACACGGCGTCCCGCGGAATCATAAAACAAATAAGGCTGAAAAAGGGTTTCCAGTTTCAAACAGCGCCTAACCCCGGCCCGAGACCTTTCCGCTCCTCAGCCCCTCCCTCCCCTCGCCAAAACAGGAAAATGCGAAAACGCTAATATTTAGCACGTGTTTTAAAACAGATGGGCTTTCTTTCTCCAGGCCCACACATGATCCGATCCAAATCCCTCCCTCGCGTTCCGTGTGTGTTCCTGGTTGGACGCCGCTGACGTCCTACGTCCACGCAGAAACCCCGTCTGACGTAGAGAAAGTGTCTCGGACCGCACAACATCTTCACAACAGGAAAAGCGCGGCACGCAGGTCGGCTAATCATGCAGCGGGTAATGTTTCAAAAGAGTGAGGGGGGAGAAAAGAGGGAGGGAAGGAGGGAAGGGGAGATAGAGGATAGCAACAGAGAGAGAGAGAGAGAGAGAGAGAGAAGGGGAGAGGAGTGAGAAGAGAAACACAGGACATATGGATGTATTTAAGGACCACCAGGGAAGAGAATCGTGTGCGATTTCGCAAAAAAGAGAGAAAGAAAAAAAAACAGATAAACTCCAAATATGCAATTACACAGGGTTTACGGCCTGTCTGCTGCCGATTCGCTCTGGAATTTCTGTCGTGTTTCTTGATAAGATCGTAGGGAAAGAGCACAGCAAGTCATCGTCACAGACTGCATGGTTTACTGCGGGCGGAAAGCGAGAAACGGGGGAAAATGCTTTTTTACTGCACTGGTAGTAGAAGAAGAAAAAAGAGAGAGAAAGAGAGAGAGAGAGACATGACTACCATCGAATGCATAAAAAGAAAAAAGAGGGGAGACCTGGATTCTCGTAAACTAGTGCAGCACATTTTAAAACTTTCATCGGGTCCAGTATTTATAGTTCTTCGATCCCATGTCAGTGTTTGTAGCCAATTTGTTGTGCTCCAATAAATAGACTGGCCTATTTATCATCTCACCACATGGCAGTCATTTATGCAGCATAATGAGGGGCAGATGTGGTCTGGCCTGGTTTCCCGTACAGGTTTAACGCGCTGACAGGGCCCGGACAGATAGCCACGAAGTCAGCTTCGGATTTCCGGATCAGCTGCAGAGATTCTGCAGGACGTGGAACACGAAAAGGGTCAAAATCTCTGATCCTGTGGGTGACGAACGTATTAATCTTTTCCAGGTTACCTATTTCCCAAAAACAGATTATCCCCAATTAGATTAGTCTCACAGATTGGTCTCACTCCTGCTCCGGTGTTTAATCTGTAGGTTTGTAGCTACGAGCTGTTGCGGTAATCAAAAAAATTGTCCTGTGCTCATGCCGTTCCAAATTCCATCCTGTTTACAAACACACTTAGAACTGATTGTCTCTTCTAAAGCCTGTAAAATGTAATGCTTTATAATTCCACTATCCAGAGATAAGTGCATCCCGATTTCTGTAAAGCTTTACCATAAAATAAAGAGTCGACCTGAATTCGATAAGGACGCATAAGGACTTTTTCAGATGTGGCGGCCTGAGTGTGAACGACCATCGCTTTGGACTTCAAAGCTGCCTGAGGGCGGAGGGTAGAGCAAAACCGCATATCGAGTATGAATTATAAATCGGAAAAGGCTCGATCTGCTTGAGAAAAGCGCTGGCACTACAAACATGTGTTTGTGCGTGTATGTGTGTGTTGCCAATTACCTCGGCTATAAATACACCAGCCCCATCCGTCACCGAGTCCATGGGTGGCTGCAGCCACGCTCTAATTGATCGCAGATGCGTCTCCAGATCTCGGGGCTCGCCACCAGCGCCGTCCCACAGCCTGGACGTGAGAGAAAAGCCGCAGAGGGAGGACAGGAGAGGGAAGGAGAGAGAAGCTGAGTGACGGCTCAGAAGTAAATATGGGGGAAAAAAAAGAGCAGGAATAAACAAGATGATATTCAGAGTTTTCTTCCCTCCTTCCTTCCTCCTGTCCTGCAGATCCTGCAGATGTGTCACTGTGGAAAAGAGCCGGTGGCGGGAAATTGGGGGATTAGCTGCAATTTGGTCCAGATGAGCGTTTGGACTCGGTTTAAAGAATCCTTTAGTCTGCTCGATTCTCTTCCTAAGTAGCGAAATTATATACAGTATATTTGAGTTTGTGTATCGTTCTAACATCGGGTTTAGACTCCAGTCGTGCCAAGGAGGGACTTTATAACACTTTTGCATCTACAGCTGAAATTGTTACGGGAAAATATTGATGTTGTTTATATTTTCATTAGACAACTGTTGAATTCTCAAATCTCAAAAGATTTATTTTCCAGAACAGCAGCTCTAGAGCCGCACAGCAGTGCAAGTTTCAAATATACTGTTTCTTTTTTAATATGGTAGAAGCACTAAAGACTTATCCTACTAATAAACAATTCTTGATTCAAGAATGTGATGTAGTTTAACAAATAAAAAAACATTTTTTTTAATTTCGCAATTGGGAAAGGAGTCTCCAGTGTCAGCGCCTTGCATCAGTCAAAAACTGCAGCTTATTAACTTATTAAAACGAGAGGCTGGGGAGCAGCTACAAGGTAAGCCTTAACAGGAATGACTTTGTTTCACATCCACATAAGAATGCAATTTTATCCTGATCAAAAAGGATGACGAGTCACTTTAAAGGGTACCTATTATGCAATGTTTACCTTTTAGTCTTTTTTAGACATTCAGGTGTATGTGTGTGTGTGTGTGTGCACAAAAAAATTCCCTGTTGTTCCGTTTTTGCATTGGCCAGTGTTTAAACAAACCATTTCGATCTTTCACTTCTTGTGACCTAATAAAAAAAAAAGTCTCCAAAATGAGTTTGTTGCTCAGGTTTACTGTTCTCTGGAGGGGCGTGGCTTAGCAGTAGTTCATTTACATAGACACTGAAACAGCGCATTCGGAGTAGGAGTATGAAAAGTTTGGTACCCCATATATATAAATATATTGGAACAGCTGGAACATTGGAAATTTCCTTAGGGATCAGTAGTATCTAATAAGTGTCTATCTATCTACTGTATCTATCTATCTATCTATCTATCTATCTATCTATCTATCTATCTATCTATCATTAACACAAACTTTAAAAGACTTCTAAGATCTGTGTTAGTTTGTTAAAGAAATTGGAAAATACGGGACCTTTAAATTAATAAATAATGCAATTGTTGGCAAATTCCTTTGGTGCTAAATGACTAAAAGGCTACCAGATGTTCTGTTACAGGACAATACACCTGAGGGCGGTAACAGTAACCTCTGCTTCACATTAGGCGCCATTACCACACCAAACAGATAATTATCCACTTGCTAGCAAGAACAGCTAGCGTAGCCATGTAGCTGTTTAGCCAGGAGGAGAAAACAAAATGTTGCATTCCAAAACCACATACTATTGCAATCAAGCAGTAACTAGTCCTAGCCTGAGACACTCTCTAACATTATGTACGCTTTTCTGTACAAAAGATTCACAATGATGATCTGAAGCAATCGGGGTTTTTTTCAGAGTAAGGGCTAGAATCTGGGTTTAAACAAGTTATTCCAGAGCACTGTATAAAATCTTACATACAAAATATATATTGTGTGGTTAGATGGTCATCTGTTGGTCACCCATTTCCGTAAAAGTAGCCACTTCTCGGCTAAGTTTATTGACGAAACATACAGAGAATTAGCTCAAAATGGCAACGTTAAAAGCGTATACATTTTCTTTTTTACCACAACCTAAAATATGGATCTCAACATTTCAAATGAGATTCCTGCAGCGATGGTCCCCGCCCTGCCACCAGGGAGCAAAAGGGTCTCAATTGCCATTATTATCCCGGATTATCACCCTGTTAAAAGGCAGAGGCGTTCTAATAACCCCTTGGGGTCGGTTGATCAATAGACATACATTACACCCTAGATTAGTATTGATCCCCATGTGGGATCGAGGTCACTGCATGACATCTGGACAGTGTAAACACTGTATAAGTGACCAAATGCTTCAAAAGTATTAAAATCTTAAATGATGAGATGAGACGACTGGACGAGTGTGAATGCTCAAACTGGATATACATATTTTGTGTTCAAAGGCATTAACAATTGACCAAAAAAAA
The DNA here is from genome assembly GCF_024256425.1 of Clarias gariepinus. Taxonomy (NCBI): domain Eukaryota; kingdom Metazoa; phylum Chordata; class Actinopteri; order Siluriformes; family Clariidae; genus Clarias; species Clarias gariepinus. Next base: position 3,349,552 of record NC_071108.1, on the reverse strand, counting down.
AAAACATGATTTATCAAACTAAAGGTCTAAACATGTACTTTAAATAATAATGAAATAATGAAATATTAAATTTAATTCAATTTTATTTGTATAGGGCTTTTAACAATTGTCATGGTCGCAAAGCAGCTTCACACAATCAAAAGAATTATTTAAGTTTGTATGAAATGTGAACGTGTATGAATGAAAATTATGAGATTAAAAAACTATACTAATAAAATAAAACAAAACTATTAATAAAAAAACACTAAACAGTTATTATTTTCAAATTATTTTAAGTATTATTATTATTATTATTATTATTTACGTATAAAATTAGAACCAATTGTTAAATATTATAAACATTTTTTAGATGACATGCAAGCAATTGAATCCACATGGAAAAAGCTTGAAGTGCAGAAATGACTTTACAGAAGAGAGTACACTCCCCACAGTTTTATGTACAAGGGGCATCAAGCTGGGACCGTTTTTGGTGAATGAGGTGTAAAAGTGATTGACATTTACAAAAGACTTCAAGAACAGTACATTGAAGAGACTCTTATCTGCAGTACAAACGTCCTGGCCGAGGTGGCCGCGGGTGGAACGCCTGATCCTCGAAAAATCAATGGATAATGGATAGCTTTGTGCCAACATCTATCTGCAGGAACTGTACATTTCACACAATCATTAACCAACATTACTTTCGCGTTACAGGAACTCGGCTGGAAGTTATCGCCACATCCCCCCGTACAGTCCTGACCTCGCTCCAAGACATTTCCACATGTTTGCGCCTTGAAAGGAGTTCCTGGGAGGCCAGCATACTGAGCAAACTTTCTACCTTGACAGTATCCAAGCACTAGTGAAACACTGTGTGAAACACTCGCTGTGAGCAAAGTGCCTTAGTGAAGCAGGGGATTGTATAGAGGAAGAAAGGAAGGTTTTACTTTTTTTTTTAAAGGCTGCATGCAAATTCAAATTCAAAGTTTTCCTAAAAATCTCTAAGAGCTGCTGAAGTTTGTAAGCAGTACGCACACATGAACAGACGTCAGCCAAGTAAAATGTGATTAAGGTGCCACTAATGCAAAAATACTTAGAACATAAACAACAGTTCCAAATGTAACAAGGAATGAAAAAAAAGAGATAACTAAAATATTCTATTGCTATAAATAAAAGAAAGAGTTTGTACATTGGTCAGAACTCTATTTCCGTCAACGACAGGTACTTAGGCTAGTTTAAAACCAAAATAATGCAATATACAGTAGAAAATGTGCAGGTAATGTATTGGTATTTAAATGGCTTTTTTTTTTAAATAATAAAATAAAATTAAATGTTAGGTGGGTTGTTGCCTGTCACAATCAGCCATGTTGGATCTTTAGGAGAAACACTTCATGAAGAATAAAAGTGAAGCTATTAATCTTAACATTGGAGTGGTTTTGGAGGTAAATATTCTTTATCTTATACACGTCTTTCTTAAACACCTTCACAGTCTTACATTACGTTATAATAAAAAGTTAAGAACAATGGATGTTTTAACGTTTCATAACATCTGGATTTGAGTCATCTTCCTCTGATGCTAGGTCATATTGTAATGTTACTTTCTTCTATCAACAAAACTCTTGACTCTGATTGGTCTGGAGCAAATTCACAAGGGCTTTTGGGTAAGAGAGTTTGCATTGAAGTGGGTTTCACCAGAATGTGCATTAAGGGTTAGTCGAGGGCACTCGTGAGTGTCATTTAGAGTCCAAAAAATGAGGAATCCTGACGTGCGAGACCGCAGGCGCACTATTCCGGACAGGACGCGTTACTCATGATGACTGCACAGCTTACACAGTGTCACGCAGCTTAAAGGTAAATTGTCCATGCAACTTTAGAGTGCTGTTCGTTCTCACAGTACTGAAACACAGGTTAAAGCCTTCGAATGAGGAGTTAAATGCAGAAAGATTTTGTAAATATAGCATATAGCAAATCCATCCTAAATGAATTTCATGTTGATCTTTATAATAACATCATGTAGCCAAGTCTTTATTTATCGTATAACCGCATTGCATTCTGGGACTTTGAGTGCTAAAATTTTAGCTAATCATACCCTGGATTTTATGTTAATACGTCCCTACTGTAAAAATTGTCTGTATAAAAAGACGATGTTTTCGTTGGTCAAAACCTTTGTGACTTGCCGCTTGTCAATCATATTGGAGTTTTTTTTTTCTTTTTCTTTTAAACTTTGCGCTACCAATAACAATATTGCGTGACATGCTAACATTAGTGCTGCTAATTTTTTTTTCACCACCAGGAAAAACAAAAAGGCACCAGAAACATTCAAACAAAGCCTATTTACACTATTTCTGTGCGGTTTTCTTTAAACATCCACGAGTCTTTATGAAAATAAAGGGCTGTATTTATTTTTTTTCTCGTCAACTTCAAAAGACCAATTATAGCCTTTTGACTCGAGGGAGTCCTAAACGTCGATAAACTTCACTAAACGCTGTTCATTAGTGTGCAAGCCTTATTAAATCTGAATGTGAGAAAAAGCAGGAGAAAAGAGAAGGAGGAGGTGGAGGAGGATGATTGCTGTTTCCCGTTCCTGCTGTGCGATCGCGCTCCACAGTCATTAGCGCGTACTGGATAATTACGGCTGCCCGCTGTCAGCTAATCACACCATCAAACTCAACCCTGCTGCTGATGCTTTTTTCTTTTTTTTTCTCCCCAGGCTGAGTGAAATCACCCGTTTCTCAATTACACCTAATAGACTGGAGTGTAGAATTCCAGCACGGGACAACTGATCCTAAAAATAACGAGTCGACACACAGCGCATACAGCTGGACTTGAAATGAAGAGCTCAGGTTGGAGCTGATGCTTATCGATCGAAGTGTAGTGGATTAGCAAAAACATGTAGCCTGAATTTTGCTAATATAGCTAACATGTAATGGATAATTATCATCACACAAACTTAATGTCTCACGTGTTCACACAACGGTCACAACGTCCCCACTTTTATATCCCCAGTATTTCTCTTAAAGTTCATCTTGGCCAGTTCCGACTCACCATAATCGAGAGACCGGAATCAACCAGAGAACGCTAACTATCTACTGTATATAAATAAAATAAAGATTTTGTCGGTTTATGTTTCATAAATTGGAGGACCAGAAACCAGTCTCGTAAAAATTTCTGTCTGTCTGTAGGTCTGTCCAGCCAGATTTTGCTACAGAATCACATAAAACTGTCCGGACAGAATTAACGGAAACTTTAGCAGTTCTTAGATCTCTGCCTTAAGTTTAACCTGCATCATAAATGAAATCTAAACGTTGAGTAAAAGTGATGTTATGAACAGTTATGTGTGGGATTTAATAATTTACTTTAAAATAATCTACTAATGCGCTACTGTCTCAATGTAAACAAACACCTGCATCAATAGATATTAATTACTTAATTACTTTTAAATACTTTGGCTGAAATAACAGCGCTGAAGTGGTATAAGTGAATTTTAACACGCTGGAGTGGTTTTAAGACAAAACTTCATCTTTATCCTTTTATCTACTTTTTCCATTTCTCATCTGTGATTCACTCTCCGATTACCGAACAGGAAGTGTATTTGCCTGAGCACGAGAGAAAAAAGGAGTAACTTAGTGTAAACAAGGCGTAAACATAAACTTTTCTATATCCTCTCTTTCCCATTGATTGTAATAAGTGGAAACCAATAGAAAATTTTGTGAAATTACAAAAAAAGAAAATGCAGAGGGTTCATCTTTGTTGCAGGTGGACATTTACATGAGGCTTCAACCTAAAATAATAATAACACTGATTACATTGAAGCTGATCAGATTATTTTTAGCTTTTACCATTTCTCTAATCTCCGCCAACTACAGTACATGTACTTACGCTAGTATAAACTAAGGCATACCTGATTCTGACCTGGTGTGACGTGTAAGTGTTTGCTTCAGATATTACATCAGCATCTCTGTTTCATCTTCACAAACATGATGAATGAACAACAAGGCAGTCTCTTTGTAATGTAATATAAACGCTAGCTAGACTTTCAAAGTAGTATTAAAACCCGTCCAGCTAGCTGGCCAGTGTTCATAATAATCATTTTATTCATAATACTTTTTGTCTACAATGCTAACATAGCTAGCAGCTAGTTGGCAAAATATGCCTTTATCTCTACATCGACTAGCAAGCGGAAAATGCAACCTAGCTAGAGTAGTTAGCCCTGTTACTTGTTAGCGATCACAGCTGTGTAGCATGAATGCAAATCTGTTGTGATAAAACAAATGCATTTAATTGTTAAATCAGAATGGTTTCTTTCCATTTAAGACCCAAGCTGAGACAAAAGGTGTGTGTATGTGTATGTGTGTGTGTTGAAGTGTGAGCTCTTGTGTGAAGGATGATGTACTAAACCTTTCCTGACCTGTAGCGCACGAGATAAAATATTTATGTATGCTATTGTGGAACAGGCCGCTCGCCCCCGAGGGCTTTAATTTGTTTTGCTGCTTGGTGAATGAGCGCCGGCCCCGTCATCAGGCCAGCGCCGGGCGACGGTGATTATCCCTCCTCACTCAGTCCTCGGTCCGCTCATCACGCCAGCCCTCGAGACATTTCAGTCGTCCTGCTGCACTTTACAATTACGCCTCATCTCCTCAGCGCATTTCCGCAGATTAAAGGTGAGGCAGAGACACTCGAGAGAGCCACGGAGGTGCACTTTCTCTCTTACGCTCCCTTCATCTTCACCTCAAATACTCACATCACTCTTTCTCTTTCTTTCATCCACCTTTCTAGCCCCCTTGTTCTCTCTCTCTCTCTCTCCTTCTCTTTTCCAGCATTTTCTCTTGTCTTTTGTCCTCCTCATTCTATGTTAATTCAAGTCTAACGGAGAATAAAATAATAAAGAGAGCTGCAAAACAGCTGGATTTGTACGACAAATACAGTAAGCACCAAAATATACAGTACTGAAATGGAAAGACGAACAATATCACCTTGTTGTCATCTCTGAGTTACACAGTATGTGTAATGTAAGTGTTGGAAGTGTGTGTGTGTGTGTGTGAGTTCACGCAGGTTCTCCTGCTAAAGCAGATGTTTTGCTGGAGTAAAACAGATACAGTTCTTGCTTGATCTTCACAGTTAAACACGCCCGTCTTTAACATTCTCCCCAAGCAGGCTTCGGGGGGGGGTATGATCAGGGAATGGGACGGGAACGGGAAGGACATGTTTCGCCACCTTTCTTAAACTCGTCCGTTCACGGGTTCACAATAATACTCAACTCTGAATACTTTTTCCTCCACCGAGAGACCCATGAGCAACAACACCTGCACAACACAACTTCCTCTTCACTACTGGGAGCTTTGTGCCGTCGACAAACCCCACCTGTAGCCCACATCGGAGATTCGCGAGTTTCAGTACTGTATATATATATACTTCCTGTAGACATATTAAGTTAAGAAATACAAGAGATGATCAGATAAATGAAACAAACATAAGTTAATAGAGATGAGGAAAATCGATTTAGTTACGGATTACGATTAGTTTGTGTAGCGGTTCATGTATCGCCACACTGATTTAGATTTAATCCTACAGGTAGCGCAATCTAAACTATTCAGACAATAACATTTGTAACAAAATCAGAGGAAAAAATATTAAGATATTTATAAAAACATGATATTTTAGAGAACCTCCATACAAATCAAATCAGGACAGAGGTATCGTGACAATATCGTATTATGTTACATTACATTATATTACGTATATTACGTACATTGTTTCGTATATGATTTCAATTCAATTATTGTACAAATGATTGTATAAATGTGTGAATAAAGTCACTCACTCATCGTCTATATCGATTTACCCTGTATACAGGGTCGTGGGGGCCTAGAGCCTATCTCAGCCAGGAATCGAACCTGGATGGTGCAGGACGATAGTGCTAACCACTAAGCCACCACAGTGAATAAACTTTTAACAAATAAATAAGGACTCAATGAATAAATAAACAAATGAGTAGATGCTGTGTTAAGTAAACCAGTCAAAAATCAGAATTAAACTGACAAAGCTAATTGCTAATTAGTAACTGTAGCTAACATCAGTGATACTGGTAACACTTCTCGGATGGCAGGGGGTCACTGAGGTGATCCTAAACTTCATATTTGTGTATCTACATACTGTCGATGCAGCTATTTGTAGCATAAACGACTTGTCACAATAAGGTTCTGTAGGAAGTTATTGATTAAATGTTTTGTTATAGACAATCTTGTGGATAATAATTTGCCAAAATGAGCCAAAGTCCAAAATGTTGATTTGCTAGCATGTATGGAGCATTTAGTAACTATGGGTCAGAGATTAGAGTTCTGTTTCATGAAACTTGACCAATTTAGATTCCACATAAAAGGACATAAACCCAAAAAAGTGTATTATTCTAAAATGCTAAATTGTTAGGATATTGCAAGATGAATTAGACATGGCTACAGACACTACAGATGTTTTTGGTAAAACGATCCTTAATTTTGCATGAAATATTTTTTAATTTAAGCAACAACTTTTAGATTAGATTAGATTAGATTCAACTTTATTGTCATTACACATGTACAAGTACAAGGCAACGAAATGCAGTTTAGGTCTAACCAGAAGTGCAGGTCATGTGCTTTTAGAAGCGTACACCAATTTTAGTATCAATACTCATGAAGAAATGAATAATTGACATTTTTAATGATGATTGTTTAAAGTGAGACAGTATAAGTCCATTTTGGGGACACATATAAAGTTAGCTTCAGCTTAAACTTCAGAAGTAGCTTCTTTGGCACACAAATTTTAATTTGTTTTTTTTAATATACTTTATATAAATACTGTGTTTTGGCCATATCTGTTTTTGACCCCAACATGAATCTTGGGTTCTCCCATTGAACTCCCAATTAAGCCTAACACACTTGCCCCTCATCACATTAAAACTAACATAATTATAAACAGTTAAAAAGTTTTTTTTTTGTTTTTTAATTATAAACAGAAATACTTTCATGAATTTCAGCTACAACACTTTCAAGGAACAATGATTACTTAAAAAACACTTGATTATTAATGCAAGCTCAGCCTAAAAGATATTTAAAATAAAGCATTTAAAAATGGTCACTGATTACAGAACAATACAAGTTTTCACCATGGATGCTGTGGATTCAGAATGAAACACAGTGGTCTTGTACAAATAGATAGAAAGGTGCTCAGTGTTGGCGTGAGGGGATGATTGGGCAGCTATTACAGACAAAGGCATCACTTCTACGCCTTCAGTGAAGCCATAATAATCAAAGACGGTGAGACTCGGAGAGGCACTTGTTGCTCTCCGTCACCACCTTCATACATGTCTCTGTCATCGAGCAGATCAGAGAAAGTGACCGCGATAAAGTGGAGGACTTGGAAGCTTTTCAAGAGACGCTGAAGTTCAAGGTCTTATTGTTCTTTCATCTTGAGTCAAGACGGTCGAGTTGACAAACCTCCGTTCTCGATCCGAAACCAAAGAAACATCAAAGTGGAGTCGGTGTTAATAGTAGAGACTCTAGACGCAGTGAGGGTTGGACTAGCAGGACTTCTGGACTACAAACACCAGAGAACTGAAACATATAGTTTATATAACACTATACTCAGTTGGCCTGTGCGGTCGCATGCACTTGATCCTCCCGGAAGGCTCGAGCCTCAACACCATCCTTCCAAAAGGACTCTTCAGGACTGCATTCAAGCGGCGGCGTTAAGACAGATGTTAGAATATCAGTTATTAAAGTGGTGTCAACAGGAGTCTAACATCAGCTTATTTTGTTAAATATTTGATATTTAGGTGTCATGATGGTGCAACTGGTAACATTTTATACTTGATAACACCTCAGGGCTGCTAGAATGCAAAATATAGAAGCCACAAGATGAGGTATAAAGGAATAAAGGGGCTTGTTAATCACAAAGAAAACCAGTGAAACAGGTGACATCACTTATCTGCCATGGCAACGAGTTAACTCATAAGCACAGGAAACTCTGACCATATAAGGAGGCTGAAAAGGAAGAAGAGATAAAACAACACTGAAGAACAAACACGGCTTAAATCAGCCTTTTAAGGGGACTAAGAGTCAAATAATTTTAATTCTCTATATGTATGTACTGTACACGAAGCAGGAATGACAATAAAGTTGACTTTGACTTCATTTTATTAACTTGTGATTAATAAGGACCTCCCCTTTCCATAACATTGATCTTGCAACAAACACGTTTAACTCTTTGTATCCCTCGGCGTCTACAGGCGTTAATTATACTAACTGTTGGTTGCAGTACTGAGGAGAGAGCAGCTGTCTGCCAAAACCCACATTCCAAGAACACACATCTAATAACATTATGTCATCTTAAACATCAAACTGTATCTTTAATAATTGCTTCTAGTGTTAGGGGTAGCTCAGTGGTTGAGGCATTGGACTATGGTTCAGAAGGTCCCACGTTCAAATGTCGCTGTCGGGCCCTTGAGCAACAGCCTCAGATGTACTGTATAATGAGATGAAAACATACAAAAAGTCGTTGGCCAAATGGCTAAATATAAATGCCTTTCTGTCGTTCTGAACCTCCTGTGTCTTTTTATTTACTGCTACAAAACGAACTAGATTCTAACACAAGGCTGAATCCCAAATTGTTCTTCAACCCCTGATCAAGGACACCACTTGGCGTGTTTAACACGGATTTGTACACACTACATACGCTACGTGTACGCACCACTGTGGCTTTCCATGTAACACTATTTTAGAATCAACCCCAGAACCTGAAAGTTAATGGACCCTGAACCCGGAAGTCAACCGCAGCAGCACTCTTTCTCATGTGATATTGCTTAATTGTCTCATTACAACAGCATCTGCTAAAGAGTGAGATAAATTAGGCAGTACTGTAAGTGAACAGTCAGTCCTCGAACTTGATATGTTAGAAGCTTCAAAAATGGGCAACTGAGCAACTTTGACAAATAGTAATGGTGAGATGCTTGTGCTTGTATGCAGCGGTTATTACTTACCCAATGTGCTTAGAGGAAAGACAACAAGTGAACCAAGCCTTACTAATGTGCATGAGGTCTTAAGGCTAGTGTGTCTGGTCTGATCCCAAAGAAGACCTTCTGTAGCACAAACTGATGAAAAGCTAAATGATAAAAAATGTGTCAAAACCCACAGTGCATTGCAGCTTGTTGTGTATGAGGCCACAGACTGATCGTAGCGCCCTCGCTGACCCCTGTCCACCACCGAAAACACCTATAATGGGACGTGAACATGTGAACATGTGAACATTCCATGAAGCAATGGAAGAAGTTTTAAGCAGTCCATTTAAATGTTATGGTTTTTCAATGCAAAAGAGTGAAGGGTGTTGTCATGTATTTTAATAAATATAATTTGAGACAAGTTCCAGGTTTTCATAACTCCTAGCGGAGCGCGTTAGCATTGTTTAACTTAGAGACCTAAAATTCTCATAAACACGGGAAATCGGGTGCACGTGTTTAAGCCTGGCGTTTCTGAAGCATGCAATTCGCTTTCACTAACATTGTTCTCTTTTTAAACAAATCGGGAACTCTAGCTGTCTGTCATGGCGCCTGGAGCTACACGCTGAGCAGAAACTGATTTGAAAAATCCTCTTTTTAATAACTCTTCTATGTCTTTTCAGTGACGTGACGTGAACTCAAAGAACTCCACATCAGCTTAACTTAATTTCAAACGTCAACTTCTCCCGAGCTACAGAGTGACGGTCGGTTTATTATCCCACACTGCGGAAGAGCCGGAGCTCGAGATGTTTAAGGAAACCCACCACGGAGTGTTTTTAAATCTGCTAACCCCGTCATGAGCCTTTTTTGCTCAGAGTGACCTTCTGACCAGGCGGAATCAGGAAAACATCAGCAAAGTGGTATCATCAGTATGAAATGACGAGGGTCAGGTGGTACCAGAAGTTACACAGGAATTGTTATTGTTAGAGTTAGAAGCAGGATTAAGAATCTTGCTCGTTAGCGATACTGGAAATTCCAAACAGAACTTCGGTACAAACCTGCAACTTGAGTCTTGAGTTTGACTAAAAAGTGAAATGAGGAAAGAACTCTCCTTCTCATACTCTACTTCTGGTTAACGTCTGAGAGTTGGAGAGCTCACGTGGCTAGTGGCTGCTTTCCACGGCTTTAATCTTGCGCTTGTTGTCACCGGTGTTATTCTACACATCTCGGCTGGAGAAACGTAAGAAGGAGTGTTGATGGAGTTTTGTTTTGCGCGAGGTTGTGGATGGATGACCTCTTAAATCCGTCCTGACAGAGGAACACTTTCTGACACGCAAGCTAAAAGATGCACACTCGCGTTTTACCTCCTCAGTCTATTTCCGTTTTTTTGATTTTCTTAACTCTCTATTTTGCTGGTGTCCCCCTCGTAACCCCTCGCTCCAGTTTTCTTTCCGTGCTGCCTCTTGGCTGGACCGTAGGTCTTTAATTTCCCTCACCTGCCACTTGCCTTGGAAGCTGCCACTCTGCTTTCGGGCTTTGACGTTTGATAAGATGCACTGGGTGTCCCAAAAGAAAGTGAGATGCAAAGATTTTGCTTTTTTAGACCTTTATGTTTTTGCAGAGACAAAGTTATAAGGAGATGTTGAGTGCAGAGTTGTTACGAAACCAGCAGGATTCATGCCTCCCATGTGCCTGTCCCTAGCTGCCCATCAAAAACTAATATCCTAAAATTTGACCCTTGTGTTGTCTTTTTAAATAGGAAAGAATTTGCGTCTAAGTCTAACCTGGCTCTCCTGACACTCACATTCCAGTTTTCCTCTTGCTGCTGAGGCCTCAGGATGTAAAGACCTCCAGCAATCCGTGTCCAGTCGAGCGACCTTCGTTACCCCCTGAAGGAAAATCACCCCGATGGCCCCTTTCTCCATCCTCCCTCCCATTCACTTTCACTCCCTCCCTCCCTCCCTCTCTCTCTTTCGCTCCATCTCTCTGTGTGCAGTTGTTTCTTCTTTAAATACAGTAACACAATCTGTGGAGAAACTGATATAATCTTTTCTAAACTATAAAAGTCAGTCACCCAGAGAAACATCTGCATGGCCAAATTTAAAACAAACTGTCAGGGAATTGGGTAACCCCATAAAGCGAGCCAGAGGGAGAGCCAGAGTTGCCACAGGCGGTTCTTTTTACCTCTCCAGTCGTCTTCCCCTGTTTATCCCTCCGTCGTGCAATCACTCCATTCCTGTAAATTCCACCGCATCTCGCCCAAAGGCCACCCAAGGTACGCAGCTTTTTTGGGGCGGCTGTTTTTATTAAGTATTAAAGACCTGCTAAGCACTACGGTTTCTCTTTCTTACTCAGGTTCTGGACGCCGTCCAGCGGCCCTCCTGCGCTTACAATAACATTCTCCACAGGAGCAGCTCGTTTGATGTCCGCAGGTGATTCGGCGCTTATCACAGAAGTTTGGGGATGGACGAGATTAAGGCTTAACTTTAAAACAGGGGTTCAGGTCTTTAAAATGGCCTGCGCAAACAACCCTAGTTTAACTTGATTACCAAGCGCAGTAATCGGAGAATTATTACACGTTTTAATCTACCACGGTTTAGCAAACTGTTTGTTTTATTTAAGGCCAGATATGTCCATGGTGGAGTAGCCAGTAAGAAGCTATAATAATCCATGATCAAAATAATTAGTGAAAATCAAAAACAGGAAACACGGCAATAGGGAAAGACTGAAACACAAACGAACAAATACACAAAGTGATGAATGCGCTAACACTGAACAGGTGAACACAATCAAGGAACAAACCAATGACCAAAGACAAGGGTGGAGGGGTGAGGGAGGGAACGGGATCAGAGCTGGAACATTATGGAAAATTATGTCACTGCCATAGCAACCGTGATGCAAAAAAGACAAAATGCATGTTGCATTCATAAAAAAAATTACAAATAAATAAATAATCAGGTTTCGCCAACATTTGAGGGTTTTTTCCCCTAAAACATACCTTGACACTTAAAATTTAAGAAACAGTAAATATTAAAATGAAATGGAAAAAAATTCTTTACCATTTAGCCTTACTGTGGTTCTGATGCATATCACATTAAACACATTTAATTTAAAAACAGTAAATCTAAATAAAGATGTATGAAAAATTGATAGCTATAAAGGACTTTCCTTGCACAGAGAATGTCACGCTTTAATAAACGTTGGTTAATAGCTAGGTTTTGAAGTGTAATGGACATAGAATAAGCATTTTGTATTTAGATCCATAACTTCAAAATGTTTGTGACACCCTTTATCAAAGTTTGCTTTATTTTCCAAAGAAGGTTTTAAAAATGCTAGATGTTTAATTGTGATTGAAATTTCAGAATATCTATCTATCTATCTATCTATCTATCTATCTATCTATCTATCTATCTATCTATCTATCTATCCATCCATCTATCTATCTATCTATCTAGATACTGGGTAGAAAATGTAGAAACAGTAAAGTTTCTACATTAACTTTTTGTAAAAAGCGGTAAACAGTATGTAAGGAACCAATAACTGGTATGATGAGCAATTACTTAAAATATAGGAAAAGGTACAATTTGTGCAGTTTTGAGAAGAAAAGAGCTGCTTCTTTCTTTCTATCTTACTTTCTTTTTTCTTTCTATCTTACTTGGTCACACCTGCTTTTATTTTCATGTAGGAAATCCCAGAAGCTTTTTTGTTTGTTTGTTTGTTTGTTTGTTTGTTTGTTTGTTTGTTTGTTTGTTTTTGGAGGGCGGGGGTATCTGAAAAGTGTTTTTTTCTTTTGTAGCCCACCAATATTTGCCTGTAAGATAAAAAAAATGTTTGCTGGAATATTAATGTTTGGAAATCAGAAATGTTTTTCGTATCGACTTAATAATGAGGTTTTAAAATAAACATAACACAGTGCCAGATGATAGATAGATAGATAGATAGATAGATAGATAGATAGATAGATAGATAGATAGATAGATAGATAGATAGATTACTATATAATGGGTTAACTGGCACATCTACACCAGAATTAAATAAGATCAAGTTTTATTGAATCAAAATATTATAGTCACAAAAATAATCATTCATTCTTTTCTGAAATAGACATTTTGCTAAAAATTTTACTTGTTCCAAAGCAATAATCGTGACATATTATATTATCATTTAGGATTAATGTGTAATCTAATTGTATTCATTTGTATTAAGTATATGAGACTCTTCTGGCTTTAATACTAAAACTTATATCTATGTTTTTCAATTACATTCAATTTTATTTTATTTTATTCACTGCATTGTCACAAAATAGCTTTATAGAATACATGTATACAGGCAGATATAAATGTGCAATGTCCTGGGTTAAATGTACAAAAATTCTCTTAGATAACCCTGAGATGATAAAATCTATCCTATGTCCTTCCCATGCCAGAGATTTTAAGAAATGTCCAAACACCAGTCCTCAACAATAATAAATAAATGAATAAATGAATGAATAAACAAATAAAAACAAATTTACTTTTGTCACTGTCTCGACATAAAAACTAGATGTTCTCCAAAATATTATTGTCCATTATATTTCCCATCTTTTAACAATCTTCAAAGCTAAGTAGCTGTATACAGAACTAGAACTTGAATTTATCACCATGATTAGCCAGAAAACAGTTCAATACGAACTGTACATTCATTAGCTAAATAAAAATAAACAGACTAATCAATCCCATTATTTTACTTCTGTCTTGGAATTGATTGCACTTCTGAGTTTTATTCAGTCCTCCTACACACACACCTTCTTTTAAACCACTTATCCAGTTCACTTTTTCCCCACAGCATGTCTCGTTCACGATTACCGGCAAAGTGCCTCAATTATACAACATTAGCAGCAAATTTCTCGAAAAGCCCCACTAGCAAGCAGATATCCATTAAAACCCTGAGATTGTAACTTGGAATGGCATTTGGTTGGTTTATAAAGCTAATATTTCACTGATTGTGTAAGGCAATAAGGCGGAAAGTTAGGTAAATGATCCGTAACACTGAGCTAGAGGTCATGTTTGTTCAGCATCTCTGAGCCTTTTTTCAGGCTTAAACAGTGTGTAGATTTATGTAGCGTGTTTGCTAAAACTGAGCCTAGCAAGGAGACAGTTAGCTCCTCATCAAGCCAGAAAAACCACAACACAAAGATTCTTCTATCAAATGATAGATTTTGAGATAAACACGTGCATCTTTAAACCACACACGCGCATGCTAGCTTTTCTGATCAATTCTTTCAAGCAGACTTTTTATTTGATAATTTCCTGTCATGAAACATGAATTCTGTAATTTTGGCCAGATAGTAATTCTGGCAAGAAGCTGAAATTTTGGCAAGTAATCTAAAGGCTCCCAGCCCCTCTATAGTGATTTACATTCTACTGAATGAAATTGACTTTTAGATATTAAGTTTCTTTAGTCATTATTTCAGTCATACACTATAAAAACATGATTTTTAGATAAATTGTGATTTTTATCAACCAACGCGTCAATGTGTCGTCTGGGGCTGGAGAGATAATATACTCTCTCTTTTTTTACTTTTGAGTTTTTTTCCTCCTTTTTTTTTACACATAATTTATGAAATGTGTATTAATAATTTGTTTTATGGCTCATGTTTATATTATTGTCTTGTATTATAAAATTGTAAAAAACTGTGGGTGTTTTTGATAAGAATGGTAAAAATCCATCCACCATCTAGGAGCCTCTGTAGTCTATCTAGGGACTGTGGAGGCTAATGGTGACCATTGTATTCATTCCCATTTTTAAAAACCGCTGTATCACCTCCAGTGAACATTCCCACACTACGGGCAATTTGGGAACGCCAATTAACCAAATCTGCATGTCTTTTCTACTGTGGGAGGAAACCATATCACCCCATGAATTAGACTCCCACCTTACTTTACTTGTCTCGGTGAATCTTTTCATCGTTCCCTGGCTCCACAGAATATTCAGTCTCACATGGGCCTAAGAACAAACCCCATCACACTGTCACATGGCTACCCTGATACCCCTCTACAAGAGCACAGGGATAATAGAGATTTGCCAGCCAAGCTTAAGCCAAGATTATAGGGTTGTGATTACACCCTAGCAATTGAACCCACAGCTGTCAGAAGTCCAGATGTGTTTCAGGAGGAACAGAGGGTGTATACATGCTATCTAAGCCTCGTGACAACTCACTAAGAAAACCACTTGGAGCTTTCCTTCATAGACCAAGAGAGGGTGGACAGGAACAAACTTTGGCCAGTCCTCATATAATATGAAGTGAGCAACATCCCGGTCAATGTGTGCCAAGAGTCTCTAGAGTGTGTGATCACAAGCACAGTTCACAGTTCTTCATGTGGGCCTTCAGAGGGCCTTGAGTATTACTGTCAGAGGCAGGATTTGAAAAAATGACATCAGAAAGCAAACAGGACTCAAACCAATTCCACATCACATGAAGCTCCAACAAATAAAATAGTTTTGGTTCATCTCAAGATTGCCACCATACACCTTTTCTCAGAGCCACAGGATGTCCCAGGAAGACGTGGTTTGATGGTATCAAGCAGTCTCACAGAGCACCACCTCACCATCAAGGAAACCACAAACCAACAACTGCATCGCCCCTTTACACCTTTAATATATATTTACTGTCCCCTAAAAATAACTTCCAACAAACATCTAATGATGTGTTATGCAAAGTACAATATAACAGAGATTCTTTAAATTAACATGAAGTCCAGTTCAGCATAGGGATGAGTCAGTAGGTGCAGAGGGCAGATGGGGTCTGGATCACTGGGAGCACAGGAGCAGGATGTGTAGCTCCAACCATAATGAAGCAGAATCCAGCTGGAGCTGGTCCTTCTCTGGATGCCTCAGGATCCTCGCAGGGTCGGCCTTTGTCTACTGAAGCTGGTACAATCTCCAGACGCCTCGGGATGGGTAGAAAAGTACAGAACAGATGGAGAGAATTAGCGTAGTTGCCATTCAGGATAGATGTACTGAAGTATGAAGTTATGGGATGAGTTACGCGTATGCCAGATTAAAGAGATGCGTCTTGAGTCTACTTTTAAACTGGGAAACTTCTATCTGATCCTCGAACATTGTCTGGAAGGCTATTCAAAAGCTTTGGAGCTAAATATGAAAAAGCCCTACCCCCTTTTGTAGATTTTGAAATTCTGGGAATTACAAGAAGTCCAGAGTTTTGTGATCTTACAAAACTCTGGACTTCTTGTAATTCCCATACGAAAACTGAACCTTGATGTAGAGATGAATAGACAGATCGATGAATGTTTATTCTTCCTGCGGCACATTTAAAACCATTATATGTCACAAATTACTTTTTCGGATATCCCAGTTAGAAGGCTGAGGTCAGCCAGGTAACAGCGCCACTGGAGCAGAAAGGGTTAAGCGCCTGGTTCAAGGGCTCAACTCTGGCAACTTGTGGGTGCTGGGACTCGAACCCCCAACCTTCCGATCACTAACCCAGTAACCACTGCCCCAAGGATGAGCTTAAACAAACTAATATTACCCAAATTCTCCTCTGTACATAAAAAAATTCTTTCTACACACACTTTAGAGAACACTGCTAACCTAAAGGTGTGAAAGAGGACATGTTATGCTAAGCTACAAAAAAGACAAGGTGGACAAAGATGGCCGATTCCGGAACATTCTGTTGTGGTGAAGTTAGTTCATATTTGCAGACAGGGACGTCTAGCACATCTGGATGACATCATTAAAAAAATTATTATATTTACCGGATATAGAATAATTGGCAAAATGACAAACCGTAAACACAATACTGTCTCTTTAATAATAATATTTAATATATATCATTTGTTCCACTGTGAAAATATTTTCTAGACATGGCAGTAACACATTTCTAAAAAAACTTAATGTGGACATGAAGTGGTGTGTGTGTGTGTGTGTGTGTGTGTGTAACACTCTCAGCCAACACTTTGGATAGCTTTAATTATTACATTGACTCCAAACACTGTGTGATAGGACACTCTCTCTCTCTCACGCACGCGCACACACACACACACACACACACACACACACACACACATACAATACACAGTACTTAAGTCAGTCAAGTGTAATATCTCTGTCTGAGTACACACACTACACACAACTTACCAACATTCACACAAAGCGATAACATATTAAGAAAGACATGATCAAACACACACACACACACACACACACACACACACACACACACACACACACACACACACACACAGAGTCATTGTCCGAGCAGGCAACTAATCTCACTGCTAATGGCTTGAATAACACACTGTGTGTGTGTGTGTGTGTGTGTGTGTCAGACTAATGCCATCCACCCGAATGGTGTCTCTAATTACTTGGCGTGAAGATGGCTTTTAGCTAAATCACATGCTTTCTGAAGAGCCTGTATCAACAGAGACAAGAGCCCGAACAATTACATTAGTCCTCTCTCGCTCGCAGGTCCACTGCTGGCAATCACACCAATCTCCAGCTGCTTCATTTGGATTATCACTCCAGCACAATGATGTTTTCATGCCTCGCTTGGTGTCATGGCAGCCACGCATGCGGCTCCGGCCACTACACGCCGCTTACTTATGTTAATATTTTCACTGGGTGCTGAAAGGAAAAGAAAGAAAGACTGAGAGACAGAAAGAGAGAGACACAGAGAAGGAGAGAGAGAGGCCATAACATTATTATTTGAATCAACTATACTAATACATGAACATGTATTTATAGGAAAATGAAATATATATAAAATATAACCATCTAAGAACTAGGACCGTGGAGGCCAATGATGGTGATTACCATTGAGTTAATTCACATTTTTACGATTGTGGTAGGACCCCCGGTCAACATTCACAGTCTACGGGTAATTTGGAAACGCCAGTTTACATAATCTGCATGCCTTTGGACTGTGGGAGGAAACCAGAATACATGAAGGAAACCCACTAAGCTCTGGGAGAACATGCAAACTCTATGCACAAAGACCCAATGTGGGAATCGAACCTGGGACATAGAGGTTAGTGACGAGTCTTTCATGAACCATTCGTTCTTTTTGAACAAATCTTTAACGTGACTGAAATGAACGAGTCATCTCGGAGAGTGATTTGTTCATTTTCTATTGGGCGCGCATGCGCACCGCAACGCAAAACCTCCGTATGTTATATACAGGAAACAGTAGTGAACGATTCTCAGCAATGAGTCTTCGAGTCCCGAGTCGTTCGTTCTTTTGTCATGTGACTCCCATAGACGTTATGTGGTGCAATAGATTCAAAAGAACCAACGACTCAGACTGGAAGATATAAGAGGTGAGCTGCTCATTCTGTTTATTATAATATGTCCTTGGTTGTATTGTAATATTTTCATAACCGGAACTAGAGCCAAAATTTGTGTATGTAGACGTATTGGAGGTCTTCTTATTGAAAATGCAACATTTTAATTTATTTCTGATCAAAAGAACGGAGTCACTAAAATGATTCGAACTTCCCATCACTAATAGAGGTGCGAAGCCACAGTGTTAATATAAAATATACTGTACAGTGTACTATAATAGATCACAGAAGGGCATAATGGTGTAGTTGTTTAGTGGTAGCTAAGAGGGTTAAGGCACTGAGTTACTGATTGAAAGGTCGGCTGTTCGAGCCCCAGCTTCCCTAAGGTTGCCATTGTCGGGCCCTTAAGTCAGGCCCCTAACCCTATCTGCTCCAGTGGCGCCGTATCCTGGCTGACCCTGCGCTCTGACCCCAGCTTTCTAACTGGAATGTGAGAAGAAAGAATCCCCTAATAAAGGCTTAATTTAACTTAACACTGTCACTTTTTCCTCCAGGGCGGGGGGTTCGACTTTCACCTCCGTTCTCTGTGTGTGTGTGTGTGTGTGTGTGTCTGCTCGGTTTCCTCAGGGTACTCTGGTTTCCTTCCCAACACAATGCACAGTAGGTTGACTTGCATTTGTACATTGCTCATAGTATGTGATTGTGTGTGTTAGGCTGCGTTCATGTTACCAGCCTGACGTAACTCAAACCTGATTTCTTAACTTAACTTGGCGCAGATCTGATTTTTTTTAATGAGTTTGAACGCACAAATCTGATGTTTTTCAGATTATATTGTACCTGTATAAAGCACCACACTCCCATGCGATTCTAAATCTAATAAGGTACATCTAATATCCAATACCTGCGACCTGTCCAGGGTGTACCTCGCCTCGTGCCCTAAACCTCCTGGTGAGGATGAGTGAGTGAGTGAGTGAGTGAGTGAGTAAGTAATATCCAATACACGGTCATGAATCACAGACTTGAAGCAGAATTCATTACTGTAGTAATTGAATTAGTTAGTGCCTCTGCATATGTGGCGCTCGCTGATGTCATCATCAGTAAGGGGATTTCATAGCAGTGCTAGCTACAGCTGCTAAAACAACCAAAGTGACGTGTCTGGCTTTATTCCTTCTTCTGCGCCTCAACAAATACAGCTGACGAACTGCTCGCTGTGTTTCCGAGCAAAAACTTTTTTAGGCACTCGCACAAATATGAGGTGTTTTAACCCAGACGGTAAAAGAAAGAACATATTAGAGGACAGACACGTCTGCATTAGGGTCAGATGAAAGTCACGTGTAATTATAAAAGTCAACCGTCATGACACGTAAATCCGATCTAAATGTCTTAAAAAAAGAATCTGGTTACTTGGCTTCATCACACCATCCGGTTGATTACTGTAACATCATGACATGAGTCTTTCACGCCATACTCCGAGTAATCACTGGATTAAGGAATGCACTTCAATTCTCACCAATCATACCAGAACATCAGCCAGATAAAGGTTGGAATATCCAGTATATCAGGGTTTGATATAAAACAGGGCAAGAAGAGGATGAGAAAGGGTGCTAAGTGAGGTTAGTTCCCTTGATAGTCTATCTGCCCCACCTTATTACCCCCTTCCAACAAACCCTTTACCCAGTGGGACCATCAGTCACACATCACCGACTCCACACACACAGAGCGAGAGAGTAAGAGAGAGTAAGAGAGAGATGGAGGGGGTCATGGTGTGGGTTGCTGCGGCTCTTCAGCTCGAGAGCTCTGCAATCATTGTGCATATTTTGTGTCACACCATTTCCACATCAACATCAACACTCGACAAAGCCGCGGAACTGCGGCGACAAACGCAGGAGGCACAAACGCGATTCACACACAGATGTCAGGATTTACTGACGAGGGTGATGTGTAATGGAGAAAATGAAGAGAGAGAGAGAGCGAAAGATAGAGAGAGAGAGAGAGAGAGAGGCTGGTGGGTCTCTTTTCTAAAAAGCCCCTGGGGTCTTTAGTGTTTGGGGGGGGGGGGGGGGGGGATACTCAGAGATTTGAGACAATAGCACTAGTCAATAACATGTCTAATCTCCACCTCCCCTCTCTGTCTCTCTCTCTCTCTCTCTCTCTAAATGCTGGAGTGGTGAGTATTAACATGCTGGCTAGCGCTGGCTAATACCTTCAGAGCTAACATCACAGAGATGTCAAAAAAGCAACAACTGGCAACCGCTGCCGTTTTAGGAATAAAACTCTAAGTGTCGTATTGTTGTAGGAAAAATAATCACCGACCTGGTGGTGTGATGAAGTGGGCGGAGTTACCGGTACTCTACTGTTGCTGTTATTTTCCCAGAACAGGGAAAATATATAAAGTGCTTTCCATTTATCCATCTAGGAAACTCTGTAGTCCAACTCGGGACTGTAGAGGCCAATGCTGACCATTGTGTTTATTCCCATTTTACGACTGTGGTAGGACCTCTGGTCAACACTCACACACTCATTTACACACTACGGGCAATTCCGGCATGCCAGTTAACCTAATCTGCGCGTCTTTGGACTGTGGGAGGAAACCAGAGTCCCCGGAGGAAACCCACCAAGCACTCCATGCACACAGACCCACACACCCCCTTCAGAGGTCTGGTGGAGTCCAGGTCTCGATGTGTCTAAAGTCTAAAGTTGAAAATATTTCCCTTTTATCTTTCCACTTTTTTGTTTCACATTAGGCGGCATTGTGGCGTACTGGTCGGCACTGTCGCCTTGCACCTCCCGTGCTTGGTTGGTTTCCTCCGGGTGCTTGGTTTCCTCTTACAGTCCAAAGACATGCAAATTTAGGCAAATGAGTGGTACGCTGTCCAGGGTGTACCCCACCCTGGGCCTTTAGTCTGCTGGGATAGGTTCTAGGCCCCCCGTGAGCCTGGACACATGATAAAGCAGATAAAAGAAATAAAACACTCTGTTTGCTGTTATACTAAAATAATCAACTCCAGAGTGTCAGTGACTCTGCCCAGTTTCCTGTAGCTACGTGACACGGAGTGTTTTATAGTGTCAGTAAATACTTTAGTCCTGTCTTGTTGCCTGTCTGAAGTGTTTAGTATTTTTTTGGTTGGTTTTATTTGTTTTTTGGTGGGAGGCATGTAAACATGTTATTAAAAATTAAAGTTTCACGGTAACACTCCTGCTTGTGGCTTCAATCTTTCATCCATTTCAATCATCTACTCTTATTCTCAGTTTGAGTCGGACATGTGAAAGTGACCCACCACCATGGGGGTAAATTAATTACCCCTCTCCTGTCTGTCAGGTGGCTCTTTGCGGCGTCCGTTTCCTGTTAGAGTAATGGAAGAGTGTGTATAAATATACAGTAATGATCCCCAAAATACAGCGTCTGCGTCAGTGTGATGTCAGCGGTGATGTCACGGCTGTGGCGTCCGTACCTAATGCTGTGTGTGTGTGTGTGTGTGTGTGTGTGTGTGAGTTTAAAGGCATCTGGCAGTAAATCAATGTGTAATGCTTTAATTACTGTGATGGCGGTGATTATGAACAATTTGGACGAGCAGTGTTCAGCTCCGACAGGCCGGAGAGGAAAGAGTGAAAGCTCACCACGCTATTTATCTCTCTGTCTGTCTCTCTCACATGACTCTCTCTCTCTCTCGCGTGTCTCCCTCTCTCTGTCTCTCTCTCCTTTTGCTTTGCTCACAATCAACTGGTTCATGTTCTCATCTTCTCATCTTTTTCATCTGCACTTTCTTTCTTTTTCCACATTCTTGCTCTCCTCTTCTGCTCCCTTTCTTTCCGTCCCCTTTTTTATCCCTCTTCTTCTTGGTATCTTCTTGATATCCCTGCCTGTCTCCATCCGTCTATCTTTCTCATTCTCTTCCTCTTTTCTATCATTTCTCTCATTCTCTTTTATTTATCTGTTTTTTTCTTCTTGTTTCTTCCCTCTAAAATGTTTTATTTCTTTTTCCTCACTTTTTAGTTTCCTTGGTCTTTGTTTTCATTCCTTTATATCACTTATACCTCTCTCTCTCTCTCTCATACATTTTCACTTTCTTTTCATCATTCTTGTCTTCACTTTTAACTGTTTTGTATTTTTCCTGCCCTTTCTCAATCACACTTTCTCTCTTTCTTTGTTTTTCACTCTCTTCAGTCTTTTCCTATGTCTTTCTTTTTTATAATTTTCCCGTCTCCTTCTCTTACATTCTTCCTCTCTCTCTCTCCCTCTCTCTCACTCTCTCGCTTTTTCAGTATGTTTCAGTTGCTCTCTTGATTTTTTCTCTCTGTCTGTGAGTTTCTTTTCTTTTCTTTTTCTCCCTTCCCATTATTAATTTCTCTTACTCTCCTTCTTTCTTTCCCTCCCTCTGTTGTGTCTCCCTCTATCAGTGTCTCTCTTAACTTCAGTCTCACTCACTCACATCATATCTCCTCTTCCGTACCACTTTTCTTCTCTCCCTCCGTCTGTCTGTCTCTCTTTCTCTTCTCACCACCCCCCGTCCTCACTTACTGTACACTCCTCCTCTCCCGTCTTCTCTCAGTGTTTCGGAGCAGCAGTGGGAACGCTCTCTCACGGCCGGCTGGATTTATAGCCGCAGTCTGCAGGCTTGATGTTACTTTATGGCTGAATGGCTGTACAATAAATCAGGTCCATTACTCACTCCACTCCGCTCACTTACACCACAGAGAGACTGCGAGGCAGACAGACAGACGGGCAGACAGACAGACAGGCAGACAGATGAGCAGACAGGCAGACAGATGGGCAGACAGACGAATTGGAAGACGGATGGACAGACAGACAAACAGACAGATAGATAGATAGATAGACAGACAGACAGACAGACAGACAGACAGACAGACAGATAGATAGATAGATAGATAGATAGATAGATAGATAGATAGATAGATAGATAGATAGATAGATAGATAGATGGACAGACACCAGCAATAGTGTATTAAAAAAGACAAAAAGAAAGATGTTCTAAATGTGTATCTGAAGCTGAAGAGAACTCTAATATGAACTCTAATACGCTTTCACATTCTAAGTGTGTCCATGTACATGCCAGAGGGGTGTTTTCACACAAACACACACAAACACACATACACACACATTTTATTGGATTGTCGCTCGTGTACATTAAAACATCCAATCCTCTACTGACACAACAGGTGTGAAGGGGAAGGGGACACTCACCACCCCTGGGGCTCCTGGGGATTAAAGGGCTTCAGGCGTTTTTCTTCGAGTACACACCCACACACACACATACACACACACACACACTTACACACAAAGTCTTGCTGGTGTGCATTAATGGAGAAGCTTCAGACATCAAACTGTGTATTTGGGTTTTCGAATATTTCAGGTAGAACAAAAGTTATCATTAGTTTTATAAAGTGTACATTTGAACAGTAAGAGAATGTGGGAATAATGTCACCAAAATGTAGAACTCTGTGTGAACTCTATACTCTGTGCTATGGAATGTCGGAATTTGCATATTATTATTATTGTTGCTATTATTATTATTTTGGTCATAAAAACCACTGAAAACAACAATAAAAACATGTGATCATGTGTATCTGTCCTATTTATTGCCTATGGCACCTACTAGTTTTATATATATATATATATATATATAGGCCTATATACATAAAAAGTACAAGAGTACCCACCTTTAAACGCAGAGCATTCAGCCCTCTCTTTTTTGTTTGTTTTTCTGTTTTTGCTCAGGATTGGGCAGTATAGGGTGCATATATATATGGGCTGAATACTCTGTGTTTAAAGGGCTATGTAAATTTGAAGGTGGGTACTTTTGTACTTTTGCTCAACTACTACTAATAATTGAGGACTTTTACTTGAGCTATATTTTACCTGTGGGGATTTCTACTTGTATTCAACCACAGGATCTTACAACAATTAAGTATTTTCCATGAGGCTAATCAGGTAGGATTCATGAACTGTAACTTCATAGCGTTTAGCCTCGTTCAGCTAATGTAAGCTAGGAACTCTGATGAGGAGACCTGACAATTCATGTTAATGTGGTCATATGGTGCAGGTTCCTCTAGCATTAATCATTAGAAGAACGGTGTTGCTTCAGTAAGAATTACGAAATAGGAAACAGCTAGCTGAACGAATGTGAGCAGAAGTGAATGAAACTAGCAGGATAAAGAGAGCAAGTGAGAGAGAGAGAGAGAGAAAGAGAGAGAGAGAGAGAAAGAGGTTTACATTATCATTAGCATCGCTCTGCTCTTTTGTTTACGTTCAATTATCCGCTGAACCTCTTTGCTTGGACAGGAGAGTCATTGATCCAATCAACACTCATGATTCAACTGAGCTCATTAATATTAGGGATGGAGGAAGAAATAACAAGTGTAACGAATAAAACGAAAAATTAAAAACAACACAAAACTTTTGGAAATCCATATAAGTCTAAAAACGTCGGAGATGAACATCTTTAGATTTAAGACAACCTTCCCTACAGATTTGTACCTGAGCCTTCAATACTGAACTGGACTCCATATTCACTCATCAGACATCAACTGTTATACTGAACCTCCAGCCTCCTGACACACACATGACTGCAGATCAATCCCTGCTATCCGTTATCAACCAAATGAGAAACAAATTAGCAGTGTCATCTTGCACCTCCTAGAGACAGGTTCGATTCCCCCCTCGAAGGTCTGCGTGCATGGAGTTTGCATGTTTTCCCCGTGCTTGGTGGGTTTCCTCCAGGTACTCTGGTTTCCTCCCACAAGCAGATTAGGCTAATGGGCGTACCCAAATTGCCCGTAGTGTGTGTGTGTGTGTGTGTGTGTGTGTGTGTGTGTGTGTGTGTGTGTGTGTGTGTGCACTGCGATGGATTGGCACCCTTAGTCTCCTGGGATAGACTCCAGGCCCCCCATGACCCTCTACACAGGATAAAGTGGTACAGATGATGATGAGTGAGTGAGCATTGATTGAGTTAATGCTAATGCTAATCCCAGCAAACGCTACCAAATCCTGGAGGAATGACATATTTGTAGACCATCTGCAGTAATCAATCACGTCAGGATATCAAATCAAATGACTAACAAATGAATACCCGTTTTCACACTCGTGTTTCTCTTTTGAATAAGTTACGAAGTTCACGACAACATATCACGCATTAGCGGAACAGAAGCTACCAGATGCTAAATCACTCTTTTATCTGTGTGTTAAGTAATCCAGTAGATCATCAGCTGATCATCAGGTGATATTTCTGTTATTTTCCTGGCTGTGAAATACACCTTGATGAAAATATACACCAGACTTGTGTCTGCACAAGATCAACAGGAACGCAGGCCTGGATTTGACCCTTGACCCCACCGAATTAACTTTGAGGGTTGCATTGAGGTTACATAAATCCACAAGGTACTTAAACTAGGCCTTACTTCATGATCCAGAGCTGACATGCTACATTTATGAGATGTCCAGATATCAAGGGGGCTGGAGCAATAACGTGACTGCATGCGTCATCACGTGACAGATGCATGTCGGTGATGTCACACCGGAACGAAAGCAGTTGTATGCAGGAATGTTCAGGATCCTCCGGCTCACGTTTCCTGTAAAGGCTGATGCTGAGTGCTGAGGAGAACGTCTTCTGAGTGTGTATAAGGCGTTTGCAGCCTGAACGTGCGTCCTGTGGGACAGAAGGTGTGCAGGTGATGTCCAGACAGGGGCGGAGTCCAGGTGGGTGTGAGGTCAGGTCAGGCCTTCACACGATCGAACTGTAAGTCTTTACACTAAGTGTACAGCAACAAGTGGACGCAGCACTAACAAAAAGTAACACACACACACACACACACACACACACACACACATGGTATTATTAACCTGAGCTTTACTGCCCTGTTAGATCCAAACCACCACGGCAGTCCACACCCCGTCCTTTATTTCTGCCCCAACATCAAACAGCATCAACTTACAGAGGGAAGGCGAATGTTTAGAGAAGGACAGAGGACCCATAAATCCACTGCAGAGAGAGAGAGAGAGAGAGAGAGAGAGAGAGAGAGAATATGATACAGGACCGCAATAACCCCCCAATCAACCCCAGAAACCCCGACACACTCCACACCTCTACACCTCCGAACCAATGAACACAATGAGGCTAGAGAGAAAGAGTTACTGTAAAGAATGAGAAGGACGTGCTGAAAGGAAAGAAAGAAAGAATAGAGAAAGCAGAAAACAGAGAATATTGGGGTTAAAGAGAAGAAAGAAACATGTTAGGAAGAAAGGCAGGAAAAGAAAAAGGTAGAAAGAGAGGAAGGAAGAAAGGAAAACAACGATAGAAATAAAGATGCGACAAAGAAAAGGAGATGAAGGAGGGAAGAATAGAGACAATAGAAAACAGAGAATAATATGATTAAAGAGAAGAGAGAAAAAGTCGGGAAAAGAAGAAGGTAGAAAGAGAGGAAGGAAGGAAAAAAGAAAAAAATTATCCGGACAGAAATAAAAAATTAGGGGAGAAAAAGTGAGAAAAGAATAGAAGGATGAAAGATGGGAAAGAAAGGAAGGAAGGAAAGGGGAAGGAAAACAATGATAGAAATAAGGATGCGACAAAGAAAAGGAGATGAAGGAGAGAAGCATAGAGACAAGAAAAAAAGAATAATATGATTAAAGAGAAGAAAGAAAAGGAAGAAAGATGGGAAAAAAAAAAGGTAGAAAAAGAGGAAGGAAATAAATAAATAAAGAAAGAAAATTATCCGGACAGAAATCAGAGAATTAGGGGAGAAAAAGTGAGAAAAGAATAGAAGGATAAAAGACGGGAAAGAAAGAAAGGAAGGAATGATATAGACAGCAGAAAAAAGAACAAAGGAATAAAAAACTGGGAATCAGTGGTAGGAAGCAAGACAGGAAAAATAGAAAGAGAGGAAGGAAGGATGGAAGGAACCAAACTTGGAGGAAGGAAGCAAAGACGGAAAGCAGTAGAGACACTGAAGGAGGGACAGGCATGCAGAGATCTGAAGAAAAAAAAAATCTGACGGAAGGGAACGTTAAAAAGCGAAAGTGAGAAGTGAGGAAAGAAAGCAGGGCCAAGTTCTAAGAGCTCGATAAGGAACTTGAGATTAGTGAGAGGGGAATACAACACACACACACACACACACACACACACATTGACATTCCAGCGGATCTACAGGCCCCTCCTGATGGTTGGCGCCCGGCGACGGTTCCTCTGTACTCCTGCAGCCTTTCATTAGGAAACAATCTGCCGCTCTCGTGGTTAACGAACGCAGCACGGTGCTGAGAGCTCAGGGGTCAGGGGAGGAAATTGAGGGCAGATCAAGCCTGGATGGTGTGTATGGAGATGGCCAGGCGAGGACTCATCTCTCGCCTTCTCTCTCTCTCTCTCTCAGAGTGAAGGAGCAGCTCAAACATCTGGAGAGCTCTTATCACTGGGAAGCTAAATGACATTAGATCATCCATCTTAAAGCTCACGCCATCTTTAAGGGGCTTCTGTGTCATGACCACTATTAGCCCTTACTTACTTCATATTAGACATCTTTATTCACATGTACCCCCCCCCCCCCACCTCTCACACACACACACACTCTCTCTCTCTCTTTCTTTCATCTTTTCCCATCTGTATAAAAAAAAAGAAAGGCTTTGTCTCTACGTTTGTCAGAACTCAGGACACGAAACCAGTCTCAGTAAATTTACTGTCTCTCTGTCTGTCTGTCTGTCTGTCTAGTCAGAATGTGTCACAGAATCACACAAAACTGTCTAGACAGAATGAAATGAAACTTTAGCAGTTCTTAGATCTCTGCCTGAAGTTTAATCTGCACCATCAGTGAATCTAAATGTGGAGTAAAAGTGATGTTATGAACAGTTATGTGTGGGATTTAATAATCTACTGTAAAATAATCTACTAATGTGCTACTGTCTCAATGTAAACAAACACCTGCACCAATAGATATTAATTAGAAAAGATAAAGTGAATATTTTGACTGGGATTAGTTCATATTTTCACTTTGCCTGAAATAACAGCGCTGAAGTGGTATAAGTGAATTTTAACACGCTGGAGTGGTTTTAAGACAAAACTTCATCTTTATCCTTTTATCTACTTTTTCCATTTCTCATCTGTGATTCACTCTCCGATTACCGAACAGGGAGTGTATCTGTCTGACACACAGACATGGACGTGGGCTTCAACCTCAAATTAACTTAACGTTGTTAACTGTCAATAACACGTACTTACACTGATTTACTGTATGTTTATGAGATCCATGTTAGTGCTGATCCTGAGTCAGTCTTTAGTGACGAGCACCAGACCTGCTACAGGTATATTAAATGTTATTACTTTGTCTCTTTGTTCTTCCCAAAGGCGCACACACTCAAAAGCGATGTGTGTGTGTGTGAGTAAAGTGACAGATTAGAGGGGATTATAAGTGTGTGTGTGTGTGTGTGTGTGTGTGTGATGTCCTCTACACCTTCTCACCTCTCCCTAAGGACCCCATAAACCCTTAGGATCAACTGTGTGTGTGTGTGTGTGTGTGTGTGTGTGTGTGTGTGTGTGCACGCTCTCTTGGGATGTCAGCAGGATAGAGACATAATGCCATAGTGTCAGAAAATAACACAGTGTCGACAGCTAGGGCATCTTTCTCTCTCTCTCTTTCTTTCTCTCTCTCTCTTTCTTTCTCTCTCTCTCTCTCTCTCTCTCACACACACACACACACACTGAACATAACCTTTACTTGTACACATAGACATTTATCCAGCTACAATACACACTTAAACTTTTACACAAAGGAAGGACATGTTGTTTGCAAAAGTCAACTGTTCGAAAATCGACTCTTGTCCCTGAACATTGCACATCCTTTTTTTTTTTAAATAGGAGAAACAAATAATTGTGACATTATTGCTAAAAGTACATCACTGCATTAGTTATATACTCTACTGCACACGCATATATAGAAAATATAAATATCTATTATATGTTTAAATATAAAAAGCTTAGGCATATTTTAGGAATTCCTGAGCTGCATGGTGTGATGGAACGATACTTAATTGTTTACTTCCTCCTTGTTCTCAATAATCTAAGACAAAATAATTGTATTTTATTGTACTTAGGTATATATAGCCTATGACAATACAAATCTTTAATCTTGAAATACATGACTGCATTCGAGCGAGTGAAGTCACAAGTCCTCAGAGAACAGCTGTCTGCATCAGCCGAGGACAGGACCGTCTTTGTGGTAAAGTGGAACCGTCCCCAGTGACCACACGCATCCCAGGCAGAGCACACGGGGCATCCATGCGACGAGATGTCCAACCAGAAGCAGGACACCAGGACGAGTCCGACAGGTCGAGAGGGCAGAGGAGGTCTGGATCACTGGCAGCTTGGTGGGTTTCCTCCAGGTGCTCCGGTTTCCTTCCACAGGCCAAAGACAGTCTGGGGTGCGTTTCCCGTACAACGATGTAGCTCTTTACTTAACCACCGTTGTACGATGCAACGTTGAAGAAAATAACTAACTAGTCACAAGTGTTTCCCAACACCATAGTTCCTGCGTCGCACTTCCATCGTTAGAACCATGTTGGTTTAATCTGTCGTTCTTCTTCTTCTTCGATACAATGGCGGAGTAGTGCCAGAGGCACATATCGCCCCCTACTGTTAAGTGTTTTTTCTCTCTCTTCGGCTCCCATTCAATGCGCTTTCGCAGTGACGTTACGTAAAAGTGGTGTAATAATGTCACGAACGCAACATTCATTATTTGTACAATAAAACATATATAGGCATACACAGTTTAAATGTGCTCTTTTTGAATAACAAAGTCTATAACTTTTAGTTATATTTTATAAGAACTCATTTTTTATTTGTTATTGATACATAAGTACAATTAAAATAAAAAGAAATTAAGGGTTTTTAAAAATGCTGGGATTGTGTTGTGAACACCTGTTACCTATTTTGCTCAAGATCATTAACTATGTAAGTCCCTTTACATAAAGCCATGTTTTAATGAGAGTTGATGTGAAAAAATGAAACGGAAACCGCAATTTACTAAAAAAAAAAAAAAGAGCTTGCAGTTCTTTTGGAGGAGGTGGGAAACAATCAAATCTTGCTTTTCTCCAAATTAAAAAACACAGTTACAAATTCTGAAAAAAAAAAAAAAAAACATGGAATGAAATCGCACAAAAAATTAATGCTTCTGGAAATGGGTATGAGAGAAGCCCAGAGGAAGTCAGAAACAAGTGGAGGGACTTTGCAAGTGTGACCAAACAAACAAGTCCAGTGGTGGCCTGAAACTGAACCCCTCCAAAAGCTGCTATGTAATAGTTACTGCAATTGTCCACAACATTGCAGTCAAGGAAAATGTCCCGCTTTTTGATGAGGAAGAGGGGGTCTTTCTGGTGCAGCTGTGAATGAGGAAGATGACACTTCTATATAATTTTTATTTTTTTAACCTATGAATAGTCCATATTCTACGTCTACTTCTGAGAGCACAACAAAGATACTCACTTAAAAACTCACCTTTTCTTCGCACAAACGAAACCAAGGCTGTGTTCCAACCGGAACATAAATAATGCTTTCGTAGGGCACTTCGAAGGGAGAATAATTGCGATGGTATCGCTGTTATATCGTTTCAAAGTGAATTTGTAATTAAAATAACCGAAAAATGAATAGCCTAATATCTAAGCACCAACACATTAAGTTTTCCAAATCGCTCAAAGTGGTTGGGAAAATATTTAGAAACTTATAGAGCGTAGGGTCGTGAACTGTGATTAGAACACACCCAGCCGCGGCAGGGAACTATGCTTCTAACCACAGGTCGAAGGCTGTAGTTCCAACCACGTAAGTTTGCGACGCTGTTTGCGAATGTTCGTTCGAACTATGGTTTCGAGAAACACCGAATTGTTGAACTATGTTGGTAACGACGGAACTTGCGACCATAGTTGGCTAACGATGCTTTTGGGAAACGCCCCCCAGGTTGGGTTAATAGACATTCACTAATCGTCTGTGGAGTGTGAGTAGAAAATAGCAATTATATTTCACAGGAACAAGAGTTACAAAATGAAAGTGCAAACTGTGAAGGTATGAGGATATAAAAGTGTAAAAATTTACAGTTAAAGTTTTTCAAAATTTGTAATTTAAACTTCAAATAAAGAGAAACGGGAGTCTGGAGAGGAAACAGCTGTTTATACAGTAGTTGCTATAATGTGAAGCGCGAACTTGTTTCGTGAGCAATTTAAAATTGTGAATGTAACTACAATTGGATAAAAAATATATATATATTTTGCAGTTTATGGTTTGACCAAAGAAAAAATATAATTATTGGCAAATTGTTGTAGTGTAAGAGAAATTAAAAAGAAGTTTTAATTGAGCTGGTGATTATTTTAGCATAGTGACTCAGTGGTCAGAACTGTCGCCTTGCACCTCCAGGGTCCGGGTTCAATCCCACCATCGGGGTCTGTGTGTTTTCATGCCCCCCTCCCCCCCATCCTTGGTGGGTTTCCTCTGGGTAATTTGGTTTCCTCCCACCGTCCAAAGACATGCAGAGTAGGCTAATTTGCACAAAAAATTGCGCGCTGTGTCTGTGTGCTATGCAATGGATTGGGCCTGGTCCAGGGTGTAACCCTGCCTCATGCCCCAAGTCTCCTGAGATATTCTCCAGTCCCACGCACCCCCCCTCCCCCGACCCTAAAACCATGATAAAAGATGATGAGCGAGTGAGAGAATCACAACCCCAAAGTGTCCACACTTGATTTTGAGACAACACAACTCCGACTAGTGTACATTATTACTCCCTCTTTGTGATTTAACATCACAATCACAGTTCCTCCTGAAGGAACTCATCCAGGAACTATGGAACCTTCTCCCAGGAGAGTTCTGGAACTGATAGACACATCCAGCTACAATGTGTCCCCTTAAACACACACATTGTCTCTCTCTCACACACCGAATGTGACTGTGTTTCCTTCATTTACAGTATACACACACACACACACACACACACACTCCCTTAGCCGCTCTCTCGGTGTGTCTCCTAAGTTCCGGGGGTGTGTTGGTATTCCGGGGCGCAGCGCCGTGTGAAATGTCACCCCTCCTGTGGTGCGCTTCTATTTTGTGTATAAATGTCAATAGTTAGTTATACAACCACAATACGGACGCTTCTCTTTGCACAGGCGTGTCTAACCTTTTTTTGCGCGCCTCGCTTTTCCACTGGAAATGCTGATGCGTGTGTGTGGGTCCCTCCCGAGCGACGGCTTTTAGGCCTCCTCATATTTAACCAGCCTTTCCCGCTCTGTTTCTGTACTGTGTTTATCCCCCCGACGCCGATCCCCTGCTCTCTCCTTCTGACACAAAAAAGTTTTTTGTGTGCATGTTTTTTTTTTTTTCCAACACTTTATTCTAACTTCAGTTACACATATATGCTTCTAAAGTCTCTAGAATTAGTCTCCTCCATGGCTGTAACTTTTTTTTCAACTGCGGCTGAATTTCTTTGAATATCTTTAAATATTAAAGACGTTTCTGTAAACATTTCCTGTAAAATGAAGTAGACACGAGAGATCTGTAATTGAATTCGTGATCATATACTGTAAGGTCTGGATGAAGGAAGTCTTCAGGCACTTTCTAGTTAATCTAGAGATAAAATAGCTCACATTTGGTATTAATACTTTTTACAATGATCTTCGTGCTCTTTTCAAACCCAAAAAGATAAATAAATAAATGAACAAATAAATATATGAATGCAGATCTTTGTTTTGACCAAAAATTTGGGATTTATGTCCTGCGAGCAAAAACCTTATTAAACTATAATGAATAAAATCTGAACTGCAAGTCAGGCTCACTTTCCCCAGCAATACTTCACTTTATTGGATCCGTGGGTCTGGGTCGTTATGAACGTTAGATAATATCTAGTTCACTTCTAAGAATAGTGCTACACGCGTGATAAAGGACTGTCTTGCAAACAAGTGAAATTGGGAATGTTGTTTTGAGGCGATGTACCATACACGGACTTCTTCCACTCATTTAAAAAAAAATTTTTTTTTAATAAATAAATAAATAAATAAATAAATTGAACCAACAAAATTAAGAATGGATTGTCTGTGAGCTCAGACTGGAAAATCTTGCTCTAGATCTTCACATTTCCAGCGCACTGACCGACCACTTTATAAAACAAGCACTTTCTCATTGATGCAATTATCCAATCAGCCAATCATGTGTCAGAGAGAAAAATCCTGCACATGCTGTAAAGTAAAGAGCTCAGCTTCGTCGAGCACGAGCCGTCCAAAACTGGACAGCTAAGGGTTGGAAAAAGACCAGATAATGTTTCTTCAAATCTTCACCCAGACTGTAGAACCGTAGTCTCGCGGATTCCTGTTGCAGCGGAACCCGATGTGGTCCTAAGCTAGATTGATGCTTTCCTGCTCTCCAGGGTTACAAACAGCAGCTATATGAGTTCCTGTAGACTTCCTGTCAGCTTGAAAATCAAGGATTTTTCCACCTACAGAACCGCAGCTCACCAGATCTTTCTTTATTATTTGAAACTGCCGGAAATCATAAATATATAACGCAGGATATAATAAAAGTGTATCTAGTTGTAAAGTTACTTTATTCTCCACTGCTACGCTAAAAGTTTTTGACTTTGTGCATCAGAAAGAAAACATTTTGTTGAAAACTATGGGCGAACATAAGCGGAGTGTTTTTTGGCAAGGCCCAGATTGGGATGTCTAGACGATCAGGTCAGAGCAACACCAGAACTGCAACTCCTGATCTGCAGCGTTAGAACCTACCAACAAATTAAAAAACAGTGAGCTGGAAACAAGTTCATTGATGAACATGAGGAGCAGAGGCTGGCCCTTGTACTTTCAAGGAAGCGCTGGTTCAATAGAAAACCACATAAGAACTGGCTTTGTTTTCCATGGACTAGCAAGTCACTTCATCACATCAATGTATATGTCTGTGTACTTCTTTCCTTTTTTTTTTTTATAAAAGCTAGCAGTTAAAAGAAAAGCTAGCAGCAAGCACAACAACTAGGGCAGACTTTAACCACGAGCAGTTCCCCTGTAAATGTGTAAAGCTGCTTTGTGACAATGACAATTGTTAAAGCGCTACACAAACGAAAACTCAATTGAACTGAGCAATGGAAATTTGGTGGTGCTGGGGTTTGAACCTGTGACCGTTGCATATTGAGTCCATTTTTTAAAGATGGCATTCACAAACTTTTACTTGGTCATGATATTGCAAGATGCTGATGCTGATCTTTGTTCTGGCCCAGCAAAGCGTTGTTGCCGCATTGGAACCAGTTTTTCTGTCTGCATTGGCTGTCTGGAAATGACGAACCGGGCACTGGCTCCGAACTAGGTCTGGAACCGCCTTGGTGGAAAAGCTGGAAATAAGTAGCTCTCGTGGCTGAAAAGGTTAATGCTGTTAATGCTGTTTTTTTTTATAGAAAGGTGTCAGAACACAGTGCATTAGTGTTGTGGTAGCAAAGGGAGGGTGGGGGGGGGGGCGGACGGTGACCTACTTAATATAAGGCGGGTGGTCATAATGTTACCGTATGGTTGATCGTGGTACACATCAAGTGGAAAACATTAACTGTAGTGCACAACATTCCCAGAAAAAATTATGCCGTTTTAGGCAAAACGTCCCTCAACAGCTGTGAAAGCAAAAAAAGCTACTGAGGATGGGTGAAGTAAAGCCATTCAAAAGGGTTGGCATTGTCATGACACAACGTTCATTCAATAGGGTTCCAAGGTTGCATAAACCTATGGCAGTTTAGATCACCACCAGCATTATTATGCATTATGATGAATTGAAAATCTGCATATACTGTATAAAACATACTGGCTATATTACTGTAGCAATCAGAATTCTGCAGAAGATCATTTTGTCATTTGCCTGTTAAGATAGATGCATAGGGTAGAGAAGAGTAGCAGCTATCACCACTGAGCTTTCAGCATCTCCTCCACCTCCCCCTTCTTCCTTTCTAAAGGTGCAGGGAGGGTCCATGGCCCAGTAATTACTCCTCACTGATCCTAATAACACATCAGAGGTGCCGCCACTCCAACAGGACCTCCGGAGAGATGCACCCGGCCCGGGGACGCTCATTACTCCCCCTCACCACCACCACCACCACCACCACCCTCTCTCACTCATCAGAACCAGAGCTTCACAGATGAACTCTCACCAACGCTGTTCCCCCTGCTTACACCCCAACAAGATCCCCTCTCCTCCCTCACTCGCTCATTGTCCCCGGGGTTTAATTGGAGCGATGTTCTCCATTGTGCACCTCCTCAATGGCCGTGTAGAAGCCCATTGTGGTGATGAATGGAGCCCTGAGTGGTCATTAGGTCCCGGGCTGAATGGGCTTCTCTGGGGGAGCCGCAGACCTCCGAGGACGAGTGAAACCTCGATTCGCTCTGACGCTTGGCCCCCCTCTGAAGGGGCAGTGGCGGGCACTTGGTTTGTTGTGGGGGGCTTTTGTAAAGTCCCAGCAGGGACAGAGTGGACAAGGGGGGGCATCAAGAGGATCAAACATTCGAAATGCAGCCGAGGATGTCACTACCTGAGAGAGAGAGAGAGAGAGAGAGAGAGAGAATGGAGTATACTACAGTACATTGCTTTACTGGTGGTCTGCAAGCACTCGAAAACAATCCATACACATTAATAAACGTTTTAAACATACAACCATTACAGAAATTAATGATCTTATGCAAAATGCTTTCTCTCACGCACAAACACTTATACACTCATCATTATGCATTTCGGCCAAACCAAAAATGAGAAAAAAGGTTGTTAAAAGGTTTTTGAACCCACACTTTATAAGAAAAAAAATATATTTTTAAATGGATACAAAATACAGTAAGTCCTCAACTTACAAACGAGTTCCATTCCAGAAGAAACGTTTGTAAGTCAGATTCGCACAAGTACAATGTAAAGCATAAAAAACTAAACACGCTGGAGAATCGCGAGGAGAATCCCAGTGACGCAGCAGGGTCAGTTTATCTCGTTTAAAGGGAACCCGGCTGAAGAGCTGAAAGAGATTTTTTTTAAAAAGCGGAAAAATAAGATTAAAGTAAAAATTACAAATAGAAAGAAAGAAAGAGAGAAAGGAACAAGTGATAAGGGAGAGAAAACACAGAAAAGTGACAAAGGAGAAAAAAGTCACAGTAAAATGTATAGAAAAAGAAAGAGGTTGGAAGGAAGGAAAGAAGGAAGGAAGGAGGAAAAGAAGAATGAGCCTTAAAGGACACCAAAAAAAGCTAAAAGAAAAAAATAAAAGTTGAATAAATAAAAAAAGAACAAATGTAATAAAAAAGGAAAAAGTAAATAGAAAAAAAAGAGATGGAAAGGAAGGAAGGAGGGACAGGTGGAGGAAAGAAATAAAAAGAAAAGAAAGGTTAAAAGAAAAAAAATGGTAGAAATGACAGGAAAAAGAAAGAGGAAAGAAGGAGGAAAGAAATGAATAAAAAATTAAAGAAAAGATAAAAGATAAAATAAACGAAAGAAAGAAAGTGATAAAGAAGAGAAACAGAAAATTGATGGAGGAGAAAAAATGTATATAAAAGTAAAATGTATGGTAAAAGAAAGAGATGAAGAAGTTGGGAGGAAGGAAGAAAGGAAGAAGGGACAAAAAAACTAAAAGGAAAAATAAAAGTTAAAAAAAGAAAGAAAGAACAAATGTGAAAAAAAGTAGTAGACAGATAAAAGAAAATGATGTAAAGGAAGGAATCAAAGTGGAAGAAAGGTTTAAAGAAAGAAAGAAAGAAATAGAAAGCGATATAGAAGAGAAATAAAGCGGACAAGCAGATTAAATAAAAACAGTTACACGTGTATATTTTAGTGAAATTTTTTTTTTTTTTACATTTTCTCAGAAGGCTCGAGTCGGCGTGAGCGTCAGCGACCCTGCAGCAGATACGCGTTTAAAGCCTAGTTTAAAGACATGTAGCATCATCATTTACCGCATTACCTTCAGCCACTTCCATCATCACACACTCACTCATTCTACTGCATGATATAGAAAACCTCGGGTCAAAATCCAACAACGTTCCTGATATATATTTTCTAGTGTGCTTACAGTGAGAGGCGTGAATAACTCAGACTCGAGGGAAGTGTACTCCACAGCTGGAGTGCTTCTGCTACAGGGCTTTCGTACTCTGTCACACCTGACTCAACTCATCCGCCAGTGAACAAGCTGTTCACTAGATCAGGGGAAACACTACAACGTGAAGTGTGTGCCGTCCCTCGGCCTGAGACGGGAGAACCGGTGCCAATGGCGTAGCCGTGATTAAAATGTGTCGGATTACTGTGAAGGAGGGAATTTGTCACGGCGGATCAGGATGATAAATGCGATGACTCGCTGAGCAACAGAGCCAACAGCTGGATGTTATGAGACCCCCGCTAAAGATCTCTCTCTCTCTCTCGCTTTCTTTTTCTTTTTCTTCACACACACACACACACACACACACACACAGGCCAGGCTGCATGACCAGAACATAAACCAGGCAAGAGAAACAGAGCTATGAGCAGTAATAGAGAAACACATTTTTAATGTCAGGTTGTGTTTTTGCTATTTTACCCCAGGCGCTCTTTTAAACCCATGCTCTTACCCCATGAGGTGCAGATGGGAACCGGAACTATAGTGGAACTTCCAACAAGGAAGAAGTCTTAAGAACATCATGTCCCTGTTGGCAGGAAGCAAGGAAAGAGAAACAAAAGAAATAAACCAAAATGGGGGGAAAAAATCTGAACAAATAAATTAAACATGGACGACCCCCTGCCCTGTACGCTCTAGTGTTTTCTCAGCAGCAGAACATTTGAGAATTACACATAGAAAGAAAGAAAGAAAGAAAGAAAGAAAGAAAGAAAGAAAGAAATATGGAAAATTATAGAGTAAAATGATAAAGGAGAGAAAAAAGGGAGGATAAAGGAAGAACAAAGGAAGAAACCAAAAAGGACGAAAAGCTAAAAGAAAAAAATATAGAAAGAACAAATGTGATAAACAAGAAATAAACCATGGTACACAGAAAGAGGAAGGAAGGAAGACAGGAATGAACCAAAATAAAAGAAAACAAAAAAGAAAGAAAGAA
The DNA here is from genome assembly GCF_024256425.1 of Clarias gariepinus. Classification (NCBI taxonomy): domain Eukaryota; kingdom Metazoa; phylum Chordata; class Actinopteri; order Siluriformes; family Clariidae; genus Clarias; species Clarias gariepinus. The sequence continues at coordinate 3,311,280 of NC_071108.1, read as the reverse complement.
CCAAAAAAAGACAAATAAAAATTATACTGAAGAGAAGACAGAAAGTGGACGAGATATAAACATATAAGTCATGTAGATCAGGTTAATTGATGTTCCCCAAATCATCTGAATGAGAGTGTGAGTTTGTGCATGCTTGTGTGCCCTGTAATAGACTGACACCCCATCCAGGACGTACCCCACTTAGTGTCCTGAGTCCCCAGGTATTGGTTCTAAGAATTAATTATTTTCACAATATGACTGATTCGTACCATGCTCAGGAATTGTTGGCCCCCTGTCCCTGGCTTTGTGGCCACTGTTCTAAGGCAGGCTGGCATATTTACACCCTCCGATACAGCAGGTGGCAATATGGACCAACTGGGTCTGTGAGCCGCCATTAAGCACAAGAGGAGAAGAAGAAAAACAAGGAAGCCTGTTATTATTGATATTTCAGGGAAAAATGTCAGTGTGCCTTCTTACTGTATGAGTTATGGCTGTGTAGGTCAGAGGGTGAGATTGTCACATGATACACACACACAGCGATTTCGGAGAAGACCAATATACGCCATTTAACTTTCGCATGTTTGTATTTTGTTTGTATGAAAAGTCCATAACTTAAATGTTCGTATGTACGGGGCTTTACTGTATTATTAGGATTTAACTAACTAGCATGTAGTATAGAGCTAGCAAGCTAAACAAGCTGTAAAGAATACAAGACCACTGTCTGATTATTATTATTATTATTATTATTATCATTATTATTATTATTGTTATTATATGAGACACTATTTAATATTTCCTTTAGATAGATGGGTGGAAAAGTAAATTATTTCACTTTGGCAACTAATTAACGACTGCCATCCCTACATCTAATCTCGAATCTCCTCCACCAGTAAAGTCTCAGAGCTGTCAGTAAAGAGAGATGGAGGTAATAACATCGAAAATGCAGAGCAAAGGGGATAAATAAGGGGAAGAAAAATGTGATAGAAAAAAGACAGGAGGAAAAAAAAGAAAGAAAAGTGACCGGAAAAAGTGTGAAAAAAGAAAAAAAAGAAAAAAGTTAGAAGGAAGGAGTGAAAAAATAAACCCAAAATGACAAAAAGCTGAAAAAATAGAATAAAAAAAGAAAGAGCAAATGTGATAATAAAGAAATAGCATAATAGACAGGAAAAAGAAAGTTGAGTTGAAGGAAGGAAGGAAAAGTGATGAAAAGAAAGCAAGAAAGGAAAAAGTAAGAAAAGTTGAAAGAAAGAAGAAAGAAAGAAAGGAAGGAAGGAAGTTAATGAAAAGGAAAAAAAGACATGAAGAGGAAGGAAGGAAGTGAAGCTGAAACAAAAGAAATAGAGGAAAGAAAAAAAGAAATGGAAAGAAAGAGAAAAAGATTAAACAGAGAAAAGTGATAAGAAAAAAGGAAAAGCATCTCCTACACATCTAGCATCGATCGCTAGCTAACAGGGCCTGGTCACATTGTGGGACGTCAACGTGGCATCATGACTCTGGAGCGTCGTGCCGTCAGTAAAACTCGGATCGGTGTGAATGTAGCTGTGAATATAAAAGTTGCGCGTTCATGTGGAATCGTTTTGTAAAAACACAATGAACACACGACTGGGACTGAACGTAACGTTTCATATGGAGATGAGATCCAGGACTGTAGCCGCGCTGTCAAACTGCAGCTCTCACACTGAACAGAGCCGCACCGCTCTCACAGTCCAGCTATTGAAGTCCTCACACACACACAGTCCATCTCACACACACACACAAACACACACACACACACTCCTCAATACACTTCTTCATCTCCTTATATCCGCTGTGTACACATCGCCTTTGAAAACAAGCACAATGCCAGACATCATGTGAGTGTACGTAAACACACACACACACACACACACACTTGCGTGCATGAACAGACACAAACACACATGGATGATAATGAGAATCTGACATCATGACTGGAGGGTCTCGTGTTTCTGTCTCAGCGTGTGTGTCTGTTAGACATGTGTCTATGTGTATGTGTGTCTGTGTGTGTGAGGGCTGTGTTATTGCTACGATACACAAACACACACTTCACATCCTGAACTTTCTAAACAAGAGCTGTGTTCAGCTCTTAGTGACCGCACGCTTCATCTGTCTCCTGCAGAACATTTTCCTCTCTGTCACTGTTTATTTGTGTGTGTGTGTGTGTGTGTGTGTGTGTTTGAGTAAGTGTGGGTGTGTGGCCATGTATTTATCTGTTTATGAGGACTAAATGTCTCGCTAATGACAGGGATACGTGACAATTTCAGGACTGTGTGGTCCTCATAAAGAAAATGACTTTTTACACAAAAGTGCAGCTTTTATTTGAAGGAGAAAAAAAAAATTATATAAAAGAGGCAAAATATTTACTTTTGGCTTGTGAGGTTGGTGTTAGTGGTTACGGTTACAAGAGTTACCGTAATACACGAGTCAATGGAAATTCCTTACGAAGATAGTAAAACTATTGCGTGTGTGTACGTGCACATGTGTGTGAATAGAGCTCTATGGAGGAAGAGGAACGCTGCAGCTTCATTTAAACCACATGATGGTTTTACATTTACATTTTGTATTTATGGCATTTGGCAGATTTTACTTATTCAAGCATAGCAAATGTATTTTTGTTACAGGTACTGCAGACCAGACAAAGTGCAAAGACAGCAGCAGGTTTGGAAAATGCCAGAAAGAAGAGTCTGTATACCTTGTGAGATGTTTTGTCCATGTTCGAGACAGCAAGGGCTTTGAAGAAGTTCATTTCACCACCTGGATACATGCACAGGAGAAGAGAAAGCTTCAATGCTTGTCTTCATTGTGTCTTAAGTGCTGGTTGGGGGTCAAGCCAAGCTGTGGTACCAGATTTGATCATTGCCACAAGGTGAAGGAGGCCAAAACTTTTTGTTTTTGCTTTTTAAGGGAAGCTTTAATTGGTTGCCAATTTTAGGGTGCTACAAGAACCTGCTGGATGTAGTCGTGGAGGTACCCTGGATGGACTCTGGCTACAACCAGGATCAAAGCCTAGATAATGGACGCAGCCCAGAATGATCACCCAGCAGCTAAGGAAAGGTCAAGTGTTTGTGATGTTGTACAGGAGGAACCAAAATTTGGAACATTCGCCTCAATACCAAGGCACACTTTCTGAAGGAGTCATGAGACTATGCTTATAAAACAAAATGGTCTTCCTGCTATCGATTAGTATTAATTAGACATGGACATGAGGATAATAATTGAGTGTAGAATAACTAAGAGAACAGGCAAAGCAAGAAAAGTTAAATGGTCTGAGTTCTGAGCCTTGAGGGACACCATTAAAAAGTCTGCAAGGAGCAGATGAGGATCCAAAATAAGTGTCTTCAGAACATATAATTGCATAGACGTCCAGGCTGATTGCGCTGCATTACTCTTATCAATAACTGAAATATTTGGGGGTCCTGGGTGGTACAATAAAAAAGTATCTGCCCTATTGGTGGGGACACAATTATACCAGAGCAATTAATAGCCAGGGATTCAAGTGAGCAAACGTGAACATTGTTGGGTTCGAAAAAGACGGCATTAAGCTCTCCCAGTATACTCTCAATTAGCAATATTTCAAAAATCATTGGCATCTTTGAGCTCATGGATAAAAGAAAATTCAGTTAGGGCTTTTTGGGGTGTTTAATTGCCAGAGGGGCAGTTCAAAAATTTGATTTCAGGGGTACTAGTGAGTTGGTAGAAATTGATGTGATGGCACAGTGGCAGAGTGATTAGACAGTAGCCCAAAACCTGCCAGTGGGTGCATTAGTGGCTGTAAATTGCCCCTAGACATAAATGGTGGTCGGAATCTGTGATTCAATATTAAAAAATCCCATTTTTCCATGTTTCTGTGGATTAGCTCCAGCATCGATCGCTGACCAGCTCCACCACCAACCTGACCAAAACAAAATTGGTTACACAAGATGAATGAAAGCATGGAGTAAAAGTCAGTTTGCCAACTTGGGACCAGACAGGCTGGAATGCTAGACATTGTTCCAAGAGCGGGTGAAAGGCAATCTGCATTTGCGTTGTAATGTTGTTAAAGAGATAGCGGCACCACTGGAGGTCATTGTTCAGGGGCTCAACAATGGCAACTCGCTGATAATGGGACTTGTGATCCCCCAGCCTTCTTATTAGTAAACCAGAGCTTTAAGCTTTGGACCACCACTGAAGGGCAGCTATGGGTAGGTAGCACACATCTTCCAAATTATGCCATGAATGTATGTATTTATGATTTATTTGAAGACTCGTTAAAAGAATCGGCCAGTGTGTATGGTAAGTGTGTGTGAGAGAAAGAAAGAGACACAAACAGAGAAAACCAACAGGAGACACGTTCGGTCTGCTGGCTCTTCCTGTTTAGCCGGGGTGTCTGTGCACGGTAAACACTTCTGGTGCCATGCTGGACTCAGGACTAGTCAACTTGAGTAGAGGGGATTGTGGGCCGCCGAGGTCTCCTGCATACCCTCACTGTCATGCTGCTCAGATCTGAGGAAACATTCAAAGGAAGTTAACGATTGCTTATGGCTCTGTGCAATGTCTCTCTCTCTACCTCTCTCAGGCTTTTCCTTCATCTCTCCATGCGTCTGCTACTGTTTTCTTTTTTCTTTCTATACTCTTGAAGCTGAATCAGTTTCTTCCTCAGCACATAGTTTGGTGTCCAGTCTCAGGTAGAAGGTGGGGTTCAAAATTTGGTGGAACTCTACATCGTTAGAAAAGAATACGATACCTCCAGGTTGTTTTGTGTATTTATTTATTTTTTAATCTGATATTACTCTACGGGTGGACCCTTCTGATCACAACAGAGTCTGGGGTTTGATCTGGAGTTCTGGTTACTGTCTCGTCCAGCTTCCTCCCACTTCCCAAAACCGTTGCTATTTTGATAGGTTGATGAGTTTCCATTATTTATTACAGGCATCAAGGAATATTTCCAAACTGAATGTACTTAAATTGTCTAAAGGTCATTTTGAAACTAGCATGAAGTCATTTGGCTTTGTATGTTTTTACACCGTTTAGAGCTAAGCTGTCCAAATCCTGAACACCATTATTCCACTCTAAGCTTCAGCAAAACAACAACATCAACAGAATGTGAAAAACGGGTTTTTATATTAGATTGTTTTCGAGAACAATTGACCATTCAATAATTCATTTTAATTACTGAGAACACAATCAGTCTGCACTCGGAAATCGTGCCCGGGTCCGCTGGAAAAGGTGGCCTTGAGACCAAAGAACTGGGTGTAACATTTACGCATTTGGCAGATGCTATTATCCAGAGCAACTTACAATTTTTTTTTTTAAATCTCATTACACATCAGAGCATTTGAGGGATAAGGGCCTTGCTTAAGGGCCCAACAGTGGCAACTTGGTGGTTGTGGGGTTTGAACCTGGGATCTTCCAAACTGTAGTCCAATGCCTTAACCACTGAGCTACCCCTGGTCCCCAGGGGCCATGCACCATCCACGTCCTCTGAAAAAAGTAGGAAGTAGGAAGGTGACTCTCAACACTTTTTTTTGAAATATTAATAATATTAGCCATAGCGCAAAAGATTAACGTCCTTGTTCTCTTATTATCATGTGCTTAATGGTGGGTTACAATCCAAGTAGGAGTAGCCTTCCCCCCTTTCTGTATCGGAATGTTTAAATATGCAAGTGTACCCGAGAACACAGAGCAAAAATAATGAACTGGCCAGTGATGGTGCCGGGGAAGGAGGAGGGGGTGGGGGCAATCGTTCCTGGGCACGGTACAAATCAATCGTGCCTAGAGTGAAAGTGCCCTTAGTGAGCTCAGGTGTTATTGTTCAAATGGTGAGCACTCGAGTTCCAGTTCATCCTAAAGGTGATGGTTCATGGGGTTGAGCATTCAGGGCAGGACAGTCGAGTTCTTCCAGTCCAACCTTACATCACACCAACCTTAGTTTTGAGTTGTATACATCATGAACTAAATAGTGTGCTTTCAACTTTGTGGCAACAGTTCGGGGAAGGAACATCTAACTGGCCATCTAACTGCTTATCCTTCAGCTGCTGGAATACTTTTGAGACTGTGAATGGTTAATTCAACATTTTTGGTTAAATTAAAGCTAAGGGTACACACCATGATCACAGCTTGATTGCTTCATTGCAAAAAGAAAAATCGTGTTACCGTGTTAAATATTTATGAACCTGAGTATATAATGTTGCAATTAAAGTATCACGTGGCAAAGATTTAGTTATATTTGTCTCACAGGCTTCTTTTGTGATTAATTTTGGAATTCTAAATAGCATCTTTTTTCCCTGATACTTTTTTTTTATTATTATTTCTGCAATAAAGACAGAAAGAGAAAAAGAAAGACAGACAGTGACAGGACGAGGGGGTCTCCAGCTGTGTCCCATTAGCACCCGAGCATATGGCAGCAGGAAATGTCCAGAGGGGTGTACATCGCTTTAAACTCGCTTTTTTAATAAAATGCAGTCATCTCTCTTTTTCTTTGTGTCTCTCTCTCTCATTCCCTGTCTTTGTCCCTGTTTTTTTTTCTTTTATCACCGTGTCTCTCCATCTTTCATTCATTCCCTGTTCCCAGCTCTCTTCTCAGTCTGCTCCTTCTCACTCGCGCTGTCTGTCCTGAGTCCCCCACTGCCTCGGGACATCGTCGGCACTGCTGCAGTAGAAAACTATTAGAGATCTGGGAATGAGGACAGACCACCCAGACACACACACACACACAGACACACAGACACAGACATGCATACACAGAAACACACATACACACGGCACATAATGGCTACCAGGAGGAAGTCCAGCCATCGAGCCTACAGCTGTGTGGAAGAGAGAGGGAGAAGGAGAGAGAGAGATCATTATTCAGATATTGATCGTTTCATTATTATTATTATTATTATTATTATTATTATTATATTAGTTCTAGTTCTTTTATATTTTGGCAAGTTTTTTTAATTTGTAATATACCAGATATAAACATAACATTCCTGGTCAGCTCTAGTTTAATATTCAGAAATATAGTTGTTATACAGTATACAGGGGAAGCTCTGTTGGGCCCTTGTGTATACCCCAACACAATAGGACTATGAAAAACAGGCTTTATTATATCCAGGCGTACCTCGCCATACGAACACCCTTGCGAATTTTCAAATTTAAAACTGAATTTCGAATTGCAGAATACAAGCAACCGAGCTGGTTCCTTGTACTTCTGGTTCATATATGTCCGGGAGCTGGTCAAAAATGTTTCAAGTCAGTGGAAAGCCAAGTGAAGCCAGTTTACAAATGTTTTTGGGTGTGTGATTTTTTTTTTTTTTTTTTTTTTTGGCATTTTGTCCAAGATTTAGTGAAGACATAGCACCATGGGTCCAGAATGTTAGCAAGGAAGAAAAGGGAGCCGCTTTCAGTTTGGTTTTTAAAGCAGCCGGTGCCAAGAGGAATCATAAATTAAGGTTAAGTGAGGTTTAACGTCTTTATTTCCTATTTTACTTTATTTACATGTCTTTTCTAAATGTTTTGATTGTCTTTATATGCAGAAAAAAATATGATTATCAGGTTGTCCAGTAGGTGGAACGGATTATCTGCATTTACATTACTTTCTATGGGACAATGCGTTTCACAATACGTAATTTCACCTTAAAAACTGATTAAATTTATATTATTATATTACTGTATTTTTTGTTTACATTTTTTTTTTTTTTTACAGAAACGGGGTTAAACAAGGATACATCTAGCCAGTGAAACCATGAGAAAATTATGGACTGGACCAGACTGACATAGCAGAGGGTGAGGAATTGTCAAAGAATTCTGTGCTGATACTGCTGACATTTCTACATCTGGGAAGGTTTTCCACTGTTTCTCACTGTTTCCAGGAGCATTCTGGTTACTTCTGGTTTAACTCATCCTCACTTTGGGGTTAAACCCGAATACTGATACTAATACTTGAAGCATGAAATAGGTACACATACCTGCATTGTGTTATCCTTACTATAGAGGTGGGCTGTTAAATGAGCACCAGATGGCCTACAAACATTGATTACGCTCCTACACTGTGCACATTTGAAGTGCGACCTTGACTTATGATATGGTTAATCAATTTGTAATTTGGTGTTTGTGGCAAATAAAAAAAAAAACTGATGTATGATATGAATCAATCAATCAATCAATCAATCAAGGTAAAATCACACACAAATTTTTGGCATGGCTATAGGGCAAGACTGCAGAAAGGGTGAGAAAGTGTACGCGGAATTCGAGACCTTTCCCAACCCGTGCAAACATCCGCTCGCGCTTCAGTTCAAACAGTAATTATCATCACAAGCAGGAGCCCGCGGACAAACATTATTCAGCCCTGTCCCGCTCTCTCCACCTTGGCATGCACGTGTTTCGCCATTTTCATCTCCGTCGCCCAGAGGGAACGTGACCAAAGTTTCTAATCACGGCGTGCAAACCTTTTTCAAAGGGACTGATTGGAAAAAGACGGCGCTAATGTGAAGAATGTGACGCGGCCACCCTGCGTGTTAGCATTCCAGCGAGGACGTGTGCGCTGGAAACAAGCAGGAGCGAGCTTGGAACGTTTACTTCTTTGAGTCCCAGTTCCTTTGATCTTGCTGATCTGGACTGTTAGTGCTCTTGGATCTTGTCTGTGTCTGCGCCATTCATGAGAGGAAAAAAAAAAAAAGGATTAGGGATGAAACCCAAATTACTCCTCTCTATTTTTCCATCCCAGATACTGTAGCAAAATGATTACTGCCTATTTCTGGTCCTCCTCTACCACGTTGATATACATTGATATACCTACATATGATATACATTGCTAACACACCTGAAGAATAGTACATATTTAAAAAAAAATAAAAATAAAGTACAATTTAAACAACACTTTCTTACACACATTTGTTAAACACACTATTATCTGAGCAACTTAAATTTTATTGGACAAAAAATATCTAAAAACAATTCAAGCAAGCGTGTCTTTGAAATTGTCCAGAATTTAATCTCTACAATATTATTTGTATCTTTTTTTCATTAGAATTATCATTTAGTGGCACAGTGGCTTAGTGGTTATTACTGTCGCCTTGCACCTCCACTGGGTTCGATTCCCTCCACAGGGTCTGTGTGCATGGAGTTTGCATGTTCTTCCCTTTGCTTGGTGGGCTTCCTCCCACAGTCCAAAGACATGCAGATTAAGTTGATCTGCGTTCCAAAAATTGTCTACTGGCTACCATTTGCCTCAAGGGTCCCTAGTTGGACTACAAAGTTTATAGATGAATAGATGTGTGGTAGGTGGTTAAGGTGTTGGACAGTCGGACGTGGAGGTCCCCAGTTCGAGCCCCAACGTCACTGAGTCCCCACTGTTGGAACCCTGAGCAGGGGTCTTCACCCCCAAGTGCTCAGATAGGATTGCTAGCAACCCGACCCTTTAAATAACTGCCATAGAAAAAGCAGGTGTATTTCCGTTGCCCGATGTGCCAGGCTGCACGTAGGTGGATCCGTCCATCACTACATGGCACACACTTGGACCATTACAGAGAAATATGTCAATTTCATAGAGATTATGTGAGTATTCTTTCTGCTCAGTGCTCGAATAAAAACCGGCGTCAGGATTTTTCTACACATTTCTCAAGGTAAAATTAGATCTAATACTGTTTGAATAAAGCAAACGTTGTTTAAAACAAAAGTTAAGGCTGAATTCAATAAAATGTGAGAGCTTTTTATCTTAGTCACATATAAAACCTGAATCTGGTGTGGATCAAATAATTCAGGATTTGTTTTTTGTTTTTTTTACATTAAAACACACATGACACCGTATCATGTCCATGAAACAAAGCCCAAGACTTTAGTGGCTTGAACAATAACAAAAATATATTAGATTTTTTTGTGTAACGTATACAGAACCTTTATACAGGCATCTACAATTTTTCTGTCAGGTAAACAAACATGGCAGCTACAAGACCACATTGTAGATCGTGCCAGGCTTTTCCACCGTGAAAGAGAACGATGCAGCGGCTCGGCCTCTGTTTAGTCTGTGCACAACTTTCTCTTGCCTCCTCATCATTACAATCTGATCAAACAGATCAACTTTAAAAGCTTTGACCAATGCCGTCGCACTCGTCATGCCAAAGATCATTAGGTAGAGTTTAAGGTGGAGTCAATTGCTGGCCACGCCCCTCAACTCTAACAGCTGCAGAGCAGACTCTAACTGGAGGAGCTGCTTAGCATTTTTCTAAGAGTTGATCTGGTAGCAGTTAGCGCTAACGTCGCTGACCACAATTCGATTCATAATCGGCTTGATGAAACACGTAACCGAGTCGGCCCAGCTGTGTGGTTCCTGCTGATATTAATGAGTTTAGCTCTTGTCTTGTAAGCGGGTAACGATAGCCTTCATAAGTCAATATTTCCCATTGTGCATCAATTCAGAGACTTTAAACAACACCGAATGTGTACTTTTTCGTCCACGATTTGACCCTTTTTTTTTTCTTGGTTAAGCCACCACAAATGTTTTACTGAAACGAGTTTGTGGGTTTGTCTGTTTTTAATGCGGAGTATCGGCAGGACGGACGCTCTGTCCTGATCTTAAAGGCGGGAAAAAAGTCTGAGACTGAGTGTAATGGTGAATCAAAATAAAGAAACTCAGCAGTGCGTTCAGCTGTAGTGTGTTACAGAATGGGTGTGATTTAGATGGAAGACTAGACTGTTGTGTGTGTGTGTGTGTGTTAGAATGTAGCCACATTATATAGAACAGTATAATGTAATTAAGCCATATCACACGAGAACGAGAGCTGTGACGTCTGCAGTACTCAGGTTGTGCCCTCAAGCCGTGCTGATATCCAGCACAACAGCATGTCCTGAAGTGTGTCACCTTTATACAACAGATCCACAAACACTGTTTATTATCAACAGATTATGATTTGTTTCTTTATTTAAACATATAAAGATAAACTCCTCCACCTCCTTGGTTTATTCTCCTCGCCTTTTGGCCACACAATACCGGTAATAAATTAAAACTACTTTCATCCATCTCGTTAACTAAACTAACTGTCGATCGTTAGTTAGTTCCGCTGAAGGATATGCACGGCTGGGGAAAAAATAACTGGCTAAATAAACTAACACATCATATAATAATAATCAGTGCAACGGCACGCCCTCCTGTGTGATATTGCTTAATTGCACCACTGCGAGCACGTAGCCAAACGGCATTCTGGGAAGAGAAAAAAAGCAGCAGTGTGAAAAACTATGTGAAAAAAATGATGCTTTTGTTTAGTGTCTTAAACAGATTAACATTAAAACAATAAATATATATATATATATATATTCTAAAAT
>NC_071108.1:3285000-3295000 GCF_024256425.1 Clarias gariepinus | reverse complement strand
CTTATTAGACGTCATAATTTTGTCTTGATAGATTTTATGATTTTTGATTTGATGTTATTTGGTTTATCTAATCGTTACGCCTGATCTGAATATACGGAATATACGGCCGACTCTTCCCGACAGTTATCTTATAGTTGGCTCATTGTATTGAAGATTAATGTCAACCAGGAAGGCCCCGCTCCCCCTTTGTTTTTTTTTCCTGCTTGGAACCCCCACGGTTACTAGAATCCCTTCTGATCAGACCAGACAGGGTGAATAACATGAAAGATCAATGAAAGTCTGTGAAAACTCTCCCCTCTCTTCAAAGCCAGTGTCTCCAGTCCTGTCTCTGGTCTGATTCATGTGATTGGAGAAACCACAACAGAGTGTCTGGATACACTGTTCCTCTTATTACAAAGGAACGAATGTACTGTATATATGGTTAATGCTAGAGAGCACAAGTTACCGGTACCGTCTGTTCCAGTAGCAATACTGAAACCTTGAACATCATGCGAAACCGATATCCATAACCAGCTGATATTGCTTTCTATTAAAACTTACTCATCATCATCTATACGGCTTTATCCTGTATTCAGTGCTAACCGCTACACCACAGTGCTGCCCTGGTAAAACCCAAGCTTTAAAATGTTTTATACCACTTATAATGTACAGGGTTTGCAGAGGACCATTGACTTTGGGCACAAGGTGGGGTACACACTGGATGGGGTGCCAATCCGTCAGGAATTTGGGAATGCCAATTAGGCTAATCTGCATGTTTTTAGACTGTTGGTGGAAACTGGAGTACCCGGAGGAAACCCACCAAGCACACAGACCTGCGGTGGGAATCGAACCCTCGACCCTGGTGGTGCACGGCCACAGTGGAGCCTAATGTTTTTTTTCCCATGCGTTACACTTTGAACACTTTCATACAAAAAACACTGACACTATAAATAGATAATAAAGTATAAAGACCAAATACGAGTAAAGGAAAAACACCCCAAGGCTCTAAATAATACCTAAACATTCCCACTTCTTAATTCCAAATCCAATCCGTAGGAATTATCCTGGAGAGTCAGGGCATAAGCGCACACACTCACACACCAATCATACACCATGGGCAATTTGGACACCAGTCAGTCTACAAGGCGTGTCCTTGGTCCGTCAGTGGAAACATGCAAACCCTATGGAGCTGAGATACAAACCCCAAACCCTGGAGGTAGAAGGCAACAGTGCCAACCACTGAGCTACCACAAGGCTAATCTGCCATGCTTTTTTTATTTTATATATATTACAATATCAGTTGTTATTAAAAAAAAAAACTTTATTAAAAAAAAGAGCTTCTTTTTAGCCTTAACTCTTTAACTACGTTGCAGAAAAAAATGACATCTTAGCAAATAAAATATTCTTGACTTTAGCCAAAACTATGTCTAATTACTTAAAATGCTGTAAGTTTGCAACAAATCAAACATAAAGTGATGAAGCATTTCTAGTCAAATGTTATTAAAATTGCAAGTGAAAAGTTTTTGTTCTATTGTTCTATTAGATAATTTTGCTTTTTTCAAGAAAAACATTCTTGGGACGGTTACATAAATACCTTGTTATATATTTATTTATGTCTTTAAAGCATCTGATATCTTTAAATAACAACATTGGATAAGGGCAGATAAATCACAGATATTAGATTAGATAACTTGGAATGCGAGTCCGACTAATAAACATGAACCCGAGCAAACTGAACGCTTCTCATAACTCATCCGTGTGTGTGTGTGTGTGTGTGTGTATGTGTGTGTGTGTGTGTGTGTGTCATCCTTATACACTACACAGCGTCCATCCTCGTAGGTGATCGCAATTAAAGATTAACTCCTGTTCTCCTGCTCGAGTTGTTTTACTGCCACTGTTTGAACAGCAGTAAATACCTCCAGCATGCTCACATCTCTCTCTTTCTCCCTCTCTCTCTCTCTCATTTCTCTCCTTCCTAACCTCTATCTCTCTAACCCTCCATATGTGGAGTATCAATCACACTTAATCTACTTCTTTATCTCACTTTTTTCTTTCTTTCTCCCTTTATATCATTCTTTATCTCCCTGTATCCAGTTCTCATCTTCCACCTTTTCCTTTCTGCCTCCTTCATCTTTCCTTCTTTCCTTCTTTTCTTTATGTTTATTTCATTTTTACAGTCACAAAGTCACCCCGTGCTCCTCCCATACCTTCTGTGTGTGTGTGTGTGTGTGTGTGTGTGTGTGTGTGTGTGTGTGTGTGTGTGTGTGTGTGTGGACAGTGTGAAATGTCCCTGAACCCCGACTGTCAGCAAAACCTGGCCTTTAAACGAGATTTAATGTGTTCTGGCTATCAGCGTGACGAGCAGCAATAACCACATTATCCTCTGTGTCTGACACTGACATTGTCTTTACTGCCTTACACACACACACACATACACACACACACACACACACACACACACACATACACATGCGTACACACACACACACGTACACACAAACAGTTAGACTCTGCCCTCAACTAAAACAGCCATTTTTATGGGCACATAAACATTTTGCTCCAGAGAGTCAATATTGATCTCTACAACTGTATCGTCCTTCAGCCTAATGGATAAAGTGTGACATCTCATTCATCTTTGTTGGTTTCTAATTGCAAAACATAATTAGAATATAAGAACCTTATATTTATTAAACAACATTATGGGAAAAAATGGGATGCTCTGGAATTTCGCAGAAGGACTGATGTTCAAGTCTCGGACGTCTGTTTGTCTTCACTTAATGACATTTTTTGGTAATTTTAAGCATAGAATTTAAAAAAGCCATCGAATTAGAAGGGGTGTGCAAACTTTCGATTGAATTAGAAGGGGTGTGCAAACTTTCGATTGAATTAGAAGGGGTGTGCAAACTTTCGATTAAATTAAAAGGGGTAAGCAAACTTTCGATTTAGAAGGGGTGTGCAAACTTTCGATTAAATTAGAAGGGATGTGCAAACTTTTGATTGAATTAGAAGGGGTGTGCAAACTTTCGATTGAATTAGAAGGGGTGTGCAAACTTTCGATTGAATTAGAAGGGGTGTGCAAACTTTCGATTGAATTAAAAGGGGTGTGCAAACTTTCGATTGAATTAGAAGGGGTGTGCAAACTTTCGATTGAATTAGAAGGAGTGTGCAAACTTTCGATTAAATTAAAAGGGGTGTGCAAACTTTCGATTGAATTAGAAGGGGTGTGCAAACTTTCGATTAAATTAAAAGGGGTGTGCAAACTTTCGATTGAATTAAAAGGGGTGTGCAAACTTTCGATTGAATTAGAAGGGGTGTGCAAACTTTCGATTGAATTAGAAGGGGTGTGCAAACTTTCGATTGAATTAGAAGGGGTGTGCAAACTTTCGATTAAATTAAAAGGGGTGTGCAAACTTTCGATTGAATTAGAAGGGGTGTGCAAACTTTCGATTAAATTAGAAGGGGTGTGCAAACTTTCGATTAAATTAAAAGGGGTGTGCAAACTTTCGATTGAATTAAAAGGGGCGTGCAAACTTTCGACTTGTCTCGTATAGACACGGTACGGCACATGCTCCACATGAGTGTATTTATAGTTAGATGGGTTTTTAATAACTATGTTTCTTATATAAAAGTAAAATATCTAGCTGGTGATACGCTGAAGTTTTTTTCCTAAACACTTATGGAAGAAGTCTCCAGTGTCCAGGGAACGTTCAAGTCAAAGCAGGACTTTGATTGTGCAGAATAACAGAACACAGTCATGAGAGTTAAGACCTCCCTTTAATACACTTATCACTAGCACTTGGACACCATCGAGGTAGAAAGTCTTCTCAGTATGCCAGAGTTATGATCATCTGAGACGCCGGCCTCACAGGAACTCCAAAGATGTGTAAATGTCTTGGAGCGAGGTCAGGGCTGTACAGAGGACGTGGGCTATAACTCCCAGCCGGGTTCTTGTAACGTTCAAGTGATTTTGGTAAATGATTACTGCTATTATTTTCCTGTGTACAAAAAACAGGTGATGTCACTAACTAGTTCTGGCTGACTACAATCAGCTGGTTTAGTTAATGGATAGAACAAATATGTTGCAGGATTTTTACTTGGATTTTTCCACCTGACTAAAACTGTGGAATTCTCAAGTGGACTGGGAAATTTCTGTACATGACCTTCAGGATGCGTACAGAGTCTCATCACCATACTGTCCTTAAAGCTTCCTGCTTTCACGCCTTCATTCACCAGAAAATGCATCACAAGTCCCGGTTTGACTTGAACACTTCCTTGTATGTTGTGCTTTTTTATTAATCACAGATCTTCATTATAGAGAAGTGATTATCTCGGACAATAATCACCTCTAACATTGTAGGAGTACCTCGGCTTTCAGTTCCATCACTAATTGATTTTCTATCACAGTATTATGTGATCATAATATTATATTATCACATAGTTATAGAGTATTTATTACTGATTTTATTTGCATCACATTGCATTATTATTATTATTATTATTACTATTGCGTTCAAGACTTTATGGAAAAAGAGCAAACCGGTGTAGAGGAATGGAAAAAATAGTAATCAGTACAAACAGCCATGTCAACCCAGTTATCCCTCCATATTTCTCTCTCTGTCTCGTCACTGCCAACCCAAAGTGTGCCGATGATGGAAAACAGCATACATTACTAATCCAGCCATTTCCAACCCACTCCATCAGAAACAAATGTCCACATGCCATCTCTCTCGCTCTCTCTCTCTCTCTCTCTCTCTCTCTCCTCTTTTCCCATTATCCCTCTTTGTCTATTTTCTTCCACTCCAGTTTGTTTTCCCGCAGCATTCCAGCTTTCCGTCGGCGCATTAAAGCAGGATTCCTGAGCGCAAATGGATTGCATCACTGTTATTGAAATAAATGCTGCTAACTCGGAACGTGCCGCGTGGATTTGTTTTAAGAACGCAAGTACAGTAAAGTGTGTGAGGAAGAGAGCTGGAGAGGGTCAGACCCGTCGAAAAAAGATTGACAGAGAGAGAACCGGGAGACAAGCCAAGGACAAGAGTACAATAAGCTATATGTATTCTACCTGTCATGGTTGGGTTTGGATGGTGTGTGTGCTTGTGTGTGTGTTTGTGTTTGTGTGTGTGTGTGTGCCAGTCAAACCGCTGACAGCTCTCCCTGCTGGATCGAGGTGGGCCGCTTCCCGCACCACCGCAGCCAATAGAATCAGTCAGGCGTGATGTTCAGAGCCGCCATCTTGATGTTCGAGAGACTGGACGTGTCTGAAACACAAACAAGTTTGCTGAATAGTGCACTGTTCAGGGATTTTCTGGCATTTCACAGCCACGCCCAAGAAGATCCAGTGCACATGTTGAATGTAACTTTTAATGATCTAGCCATGACGCCATTTTACCAGTTATGCAAACTTTCAGAAACTGTAATATTAAATATCAGCTTTCTCTATTAAATAAACAACAGGCCATGCGTCAGTGATACATAAATATACTGTATTCGTAAATCATCATGTGGATAGACCTCGATTCAAAATGCTTTTAGGCTGAAATGTTCTCCTCTGTATATGTGTATTGTATATTTTACACATTTAAAGAAGAAAAAATGTAAAATAAAATTATTTAGTAAGTATTTTTTTTTTACATAGCCTGACCACAAAAAAAGTACTTTCATCATTAAACCAAATAACTGCGATCATGGCATTACTCATCACTCATTACTACCAGCCTGTTGAATTTATATATATATATATATATATATATATATATATATATATATATTATATTTATAAATATATATATTATACATTAGTTTCTTTAAATTTCATACTCGTCCACTATAGCAGATATGAACAGTCACTCCCTCACCAGCTCCTCTTTATTTCTCTCTCTTAAATAATAATAATAATAATAATAATAATAATAATAAGGAACTGCATTTTGTATAGCACTTTTCATGTAGACACATCTTCGAAATAATTATCAGGTAAGTTTTCATGCCTGATTTATAAGGAGACTGAGACTGTGGACAAAAAAATACTAAAACATGAGTTAAAGTATTAGCTGTAAAAAAAATAATAACAAATTTGATGGAGTGCTTTAGTATAATAGAAATGGAAGCTCAAATCACTCACAAGTACATTATTTATTTAGATTAATTTTATTTTTCTATTTATGTACTAGTAAGTAGGTTGATAATACTGATATATATAGATACTGTTTATATACAGTACAGGCCAAAAGTTTGGACACACCTTCTCATTCAATGTGTTTTCTTTATTTTCATGAACATTTACACTGGTAGATTCTCACTGAAGGCATCAAAACTATGTATGAACACATGTGGAGTTATGTACTTAACAAAAAAAGGTGAAATAACTGAAAACATGTTTTATATTCTAGTTTCTTTAAAATAGCCACCCTTTGCTCTGATTACTGCTTCGCACACTCTTGGCATTCTCTCGATGAGCTTCAAGAGGCAGTCACTTGAAATGGTTTTCACTTCACAGGTGTGCCTTATCAGAGTTAATTAGTGGAATTTCTTGCTTTATCTATGGGGTTGGACCATCAGATGTGTTGTGCAGAAGTCAGGTTACTACACAGCCGACAGCCCTATTGGACAACTGTTAAAATGAATATTATGGCAATAACCAATCAGCTAACTAAAGAAAAACAAATGGCTTTAAGAAATGAAGGTCAGTCAGTCTGGGATGCGTTTCCCGTACAACGATGTAGCTCTTTACTTAACCACCGTTGTACGATGCAACGTTGAAGAAAATAACTAACTAGTCACGAGTGTTTCCCAACACCTTAGTTCCTGTGTCGCACTTCCATCGTTAGAACCATGTTGGTTTAATCTGTCGTTCTTCTTCTTCTTCGATACAATGGCGGAGTAGTGCCAGAGGCACATATCGCCCCCTACTGTTAAGTGTTTTTTCTCTCTCTTTGGCTCCCATTCAATGCGCTTTCGCAGTGACGTTACGTAGAAGTGGTGTAATAATGTCACGAACGCAACATTCATTATTTGTACAATAAAACATATATAGGCATACACAGTTTAAATGTGCTCTTTTTGAATAACAAAGTCTATAACTTTTAGTTATATTTCATAAGAACTCATTTTTTATTTGTTATTGATACATAAGTACAATTAAAATAAAAAGAAATTAAGGGTTTTTAAAAATGCTGGGATTGTGTTGTGAACACCTGTTACCTATTTTGCTCAAGATCATTAACTATGTAAGTCCCTTTACATAAAGCCATGTTTTAATGAGAGTTGATGTGAAAAAATGAAACGGAAACCGCAATTTACTAAAAAAAAAAAAAAGAGCTTGCAGTTCTTTTGGAGGAGGTGGGAAACAATCAAATCTTGCTTTTCTCCAAGTTAAAAAACACAGTTACAAATTCTGAAAAAAAAAAAAAAAACATGGAATGAAATCGCACAAAAAATTAATGCTTCTGGAAATGGGTATGAGAGAAGCCCAGAGAAAGTCAGAAACAAGTGGAGGGACTTTGCAAGTGTGACCAAACAAACAAGTCCAGTGGTGGCCTGAAACTGAACCCCTCCAAAAGCTGCTATGTAATAGTTACTGCAATTGTCCACAACATTGCAGTCGAGGAAAATGTCCCGCTTTTTGATGAGGAAGAGGGGGTCTTTCTGGTGCTGCTGTGAATGAGGAAGATGACACTTCTGATATATATATATATATATATATATATATATATATATATATATATATATAATTTTTTTGTTTTTAACCTATGAATAGTCCATATTCTACGTCTACTTCTGAGAGCACAACAAAAAAACTCACTTAAAAACTCACCTTTTCTTCGCACAAACGAAACGAAGGCTGTGTTCCAACCGGAACATAAATAATGCTTTCGTAGGGCACTTCGAAGGGAGAATAATTGCGATGGTATCGCTGTTATATTGTTTCAAAGTGAATTTGTAATTAAAATAACCAAAAAATGAATAGCCTAATATCTGAGCACCAACACATTAAGTTGTCCAAATCGCTCAAAGTGGTTGGGAAAATATTTAGAAACTAATAGTGCGTAGGGTCGTGAACTGTGAATAGAACACACCCAGCCGCGGCAGGAAACTATGCTTCTAACCACAGGTCGAAGGCTGTAGTTCCAACCATGTAAGTTTGCGACGCTGTTTGCGAATGTTCGTTCGAACTATGGTTTCGAGAAACACCGAATTGTTGAACTATGTTAGTAACGACGGAACTTGCGACCATAGTTGGCTAACAATGCTTTTGGGAAACGGCCTCCTGGAAAATTGCAAAAACTTTAATTGTGTGCCCAAGTGGAGTCGCAAAAACCATCAAGCGAAAACTGGCACATATGAGTACTGACCCAGGAAAGAAAGACCAAGAGTAATCTCTGCTTCTGAAGACAAGTTTATCCGAGTCACCAGCTTCAGAAATCGCAAGTTATCAGCAGCTCAGATCAGAGACCAGATAAATGCCACACAGACTTCTAGCAGCAGACCCATCTCTAGAAGAACTGTTAAGAGGAGACTGCGCGAATCAGGCCTTCATGGTCTCATAGCTGCTAGGAAACCACTGCTAAGGAGAGGCAACAAGCAAAAGAGATTTGTTTGGGCCAAGAAACACAAGGAATGGCCATTAGACCAGTGGAAATCTGTGCTTTGGTCTGATGAGTCCAAATTTGAGATCTTTGGTTCCAACCGCTGTGTCTTTGTGAGATGCAGTAAAGGTGAACGGATGGATTCCACATGCCTGGTTCCCACTGTCAAGCATGGAGGAGGAGGTATGATGGTGTGGGGGTGTTTTGCTGGTGACACTGTTAGGGATTTATTCAAAATTGAAGGCACACTGAACCAGCATGGCTTCCACAGCATCCTGCAGCGACATGCCATCCCATCCGGTTTGCGTTTAGTTGGACGATCATTTATTTTTCAACAGGACAATGACCCCAAACACACCTCCAGGCTGTGTAAGGGCTATTTGACCAATAAGGAGAGTGATGGAGTGCTGCGGCAGATGACCTGGCCTCCACAGTCACCGGACCTGAACCCAATCGAGATGGTTTGGGATTAGCTGGACCGCAGAGTGATGGCAAAGGGGCCAACAAGTGCTAAACACCTCTGGGAACTCCTTCAAGACTGTTGAAAAACCATATATATATATATGTAAAGTTATTGGCTATGAATAAAGAGTAACAGATATACAGTATATAAAGTTCATATAAAATGTAATCAATGTCTTCAAACAGGAAGAGGTTTAGCAAAATAATAATCCCTAATAGTCATCATACGTGGATGTTACAAGGATGTTAGAAATATATAGACAACGTAGTTGGGAGAAAATGTTTAGTCCTGTCTAAAAAAAAAGGCAATTCATGTCTCAGAAGGGGACATATACATACATACACACTGACAGGTGAACTGAATAAGACTTGATCATGGACAGCCATGGCTCATGGGAACCAACCACCAGTCTGTTCAACATAAAAGCACCAGAACATCCAACCCACCACAGACGGGATCCAGCACCAAGGACGCCAACCTGGCCTCCAAACTCCAGACAAACAAGTCTGATCCACAGAGGCCCCACACTGCGAATCCATAGCACCCAAAGGATCTTCTGCCAACATCCTGGTTTTAACCAGCACACACACTCCTGTGGAGCCTGAGGGCACAAGACGAACCTAAAACTGAGGTGTTTTAATGTTAATGGCTTATTGCTGCTCAGTGTGTGTGTGTGTGTGTGTGTGTATTAAGTTCTATTTTTCACTAGATTGTCAGGATTGTTTATCATGTCACATCTGTTAATGCATTTTCGAATAAAGTGGGTGTAAGACAAGAGGAAAGTGCTTCTCTGGTCCAAGATGGCGCTGACCAAACTACACACTGCTGACAGCCTGGAGCGCTGGCTGCGATCGCGGGGTGTTAAGAGACCCCGGGGCGAGTTAGAACATCGAGTTTATGAGGCTGCATTCTTTAACTCACAGAACAGCTCAGCATTTTGGGCTGCTGTATATTCAGACGTGTCAAAACCCGG